>NW_026294606.1:91577238-91858446 GCF_007827085.1 Peromyscus californicus insignis | reverse complement strand
ACTATTGAGAGGCTAAGAAGCCGAGATGGTGCTGAGTGCCTTTTAGCTCTCCACAAAGGATGAGTGGCCTGAATGAGGAGAGACTGAACCAGGAGACAGCACTCCAAACAAGGGAATGTGAGGTTCCTACTCAGAAGCTGGACTTCATTCTGTACTTAAAAATTAGCACCATGCCAATATTTTTCAAGGCTGGAGAAGCTTCTGTTTTTTGATGTCCTTAAAGATATTTTTTTAAAAATGCTTCAAAGTTGCCAGAAGTCCAGAGACTCATGGAATTTCTTGACTCCTTTCTGAGCCTCAAGCCTACCAGGAGCCATCCCAGCAAATCCTAATCATTTGGGTTAACAGGCCTGGTGGCCCTTGAAGATTAGACAAGCTGGAGAGGGAGAGATCTATCCCCATACACACACAAACACATAATCCATGATGATTGAGCCAGACACATTTAAACAGCTTTCCTCAAATAATGTGGAAATGGTTACGCTGTGAAAGAATCAGTGTGGGGAAGCCTGGTCTTGTGAATGACCCTCAGAGCTGCAGGCATGGCCACTTACTGTAGCTCAGCCATCTATGCGGGGATTCTAGGAGTGTGCTTTGCTGTCTGAGCTGACGAAGAAGATGCTGGGAGTCAACCTGAGCATTTCCATGCCCAGTTGTTAATGTACTCCCTGAGCATCTAGCTGCGTTGTCCATCCAGCCCCCAATATGCATATGTGTCCATATTTGTAGCATGGGGCGTGGGGAGGCGGGGAAGCATAGCTCATTGTCTAATAACTTCAGTCCTGTTTCAGGGACAGACCACCAAAATAATATGTGTCAATCATATTCATTCAGGTTGTTGGTGCCTATCCCCTCTTTCAACACGCAAAATGCCAGTAAAACAATGAGATTTTTAAAAAGTTTTTTTTATTATACGTATCAGCACATGTGGTGTGTGTGTGTGTGTGTGTGTGTGTGTGTGTGTGTGTGTATGTCTGTATGTGTGTATGTGAGAGCCTGTGCACATGCACATAAGTGTAATGCCCCTTGAGGCATTAAAAGTTCATCACCCCCAGGAGCACCAGGTTAGGAAGTAAGCCTTTAACATGGGCTTTCAAGGGGACCTCAGGGTGGAAGTCAGGGTTATCCTCATAAATTGATACTTGCTCTGAGTGAGGCCAATCCTCCCTCCTGGGAACATGGCCGGCCACGGGGGGGGGGGGGGGCTCCAGTTCATAGCACTAGTCTGCTAGTCCTCCTTGGAGCCCTGTATGCCCTTTGCAGTTTGAATTTGCCTTTCTGTGGCTGTTTGATTAACATCCATACATCCCACTAAGCAGCAGATCCTGCAAGGCAAGGATTGCTCTTCCCCCAGAGAAATCCCCACACCCAGCAGGAGCCTAATTTGTGAGACTTGCTGAGTGCACTTCACAAAGTTAATGATTATGTAAATGGGATGGAGGAATCCCTGGTTTCTAAACTTATGCTTCCCAAATACTTTGGGGACAAGAATGTTTACTGGAGAAGCAGATTCCTAGGCCCCACCCCAGATCCACTAATAAACCCCCCATGGTGTAAACTACAATGGTTTTGTAAGCAGGTTCCTAGTTGGGTAAGAGTTTGGGGACATCTCCCTAGCAGATAAATCCAGTTCTGAGTTCGCTAATGCGTGCTGTTAGGGGTGCTGCCATCTGCCCACCTCTGACTGCCATCTGCCAGCAAGCAACCCTGGCCCACCTCAGCACGGTCTGTGTGTGCTTATGCAGAGGACCCCTCACTGCCATCCAAGCTGGGAGCAGGGATCTTTGCTTAGTGTTGTGCTCCTAGAACAGCAGTTGCACACAGTAGGCACTGATTAATGTCCCGATGAAGGTACAGTTAGCCATGTAGAACATTTAAATCATTCACAGTTCCGTGAAGCTGGGCAGGGGGAAAACCCAGGCCCCTGTAGCTTGAGATAATATTGACTTTCTTTTCCTGACTTGGTTCTTTTTGATTATAGGACACTTGAGAAATTAGGGCTGCCATCATACTTCCTCACCAAATGCTGTTGGGTCACATCTACCTAATAGAAAGGCAGTTTGGGTTGCTAATTTCCTGTCTGGGCAGATTAATTGAATTCAGATGGTTAACACAAGGCCCACCCGACCCCCGACACAGGGTAAACAAAGCAATGTAGAAGGTGAAGTTTGTCCAGGCGCCTTAACGCCAGTGAAGAGGTAGGCTCTCTTCTCCTTCTGCTAAGATTTAAGGGAAAGGGGATAATGGCAGGAGCAGGGTGGAGGTGGGGGCTGTAGCACAGTGTGTAGCAGCGGCTCAGGAGAGGGTGATCTTCCTCCTGTGCTTCAGGGAGGCTCAGAGCTAGAGCCCTGCAGCTCTGGGCTGGAGGGTAAACACCATCTACTTGGGGGACTGCAACTGGTGACTTAGTTGTGCGTCATTTCTGAGTCCACATGTCTCTTGCCTTCTACATGAGCATGGCACCTTCCACTCAGAACAAATAATCCCCATGGTGTGCAGGGAGAACCAGAAAGCAAGAGATTGAGAGGGTGGATACAACTAAAACAGGACTACTCCTGAGGACTTACAAAGTAATGAGGCATGTTCTATTTCATGCTTTATGTCCTATATTAGCAAAAGCTTGGAAAGGATCATAACAAATACCACAGGTTCATTAGGATCATTTACATAATCACAATAGCAGAAAAATTATGTAAGAAAGGAAGCAGATAAGCCCCTGAATACCCATGTCAAGCCCAGTTTACAGGATCATGACCTGATCAGGGTTGAGTGTGCTGCCGGTGGGTGTCAGTCATCAACCCTTCATTATTCCCAGGAGGGTCTGTCTGCTCCTGCCTAGCCCCTCCACTTCAGAGGACTTCTACTTGACATTGTCTTATCACACTGAGATTGATTCCCACACATTGGTCCTGAAGGTGGTCCTGCAGGAGTCACCCAGAAGCAGTCCCTTCCTACAGGGCAGTCCACCAGGAGCATTTTGAGGTGCTCTCTTCATTTTAGGGTTCCATATGCGACTTGGCTCCCTGGTTCTCTGCACACCATACCTGGTACATAGTAGGTCTTCTATAAAGGTTTGGCGAGCGCATGCATGAGTACCCATCATCTCACAGGAGGGAATTCACAACATCTGAAATGAGGCTTTGCTCATCATTATCCTGAAAACAGTTTTATAAGGAGAAATAACATCCAATAACACCAGAAAGTATGGTAAATAAATAACCCAGGCATGGGGGGTGGTGCAGCTGTAACCCCAAACTATAGTAAATAACCCAGTCATGGGGGGAGCACATCTGTAACCCCAGCTTCTCAGAGAGCCAAGGAAGATGAATCACAAGTTGGAGTCAAGTCTAGGCTAAGCTGCATGGTGAGAACTTGCATTGGTTTCCTTTCCACTGAGTGATAAAATACCCTGACAAAGGCAACTTAAGGAAGAAAGAATTTGGTTTGGGACCACAGTTCCAGAGAGACAGAGTCCATCCTGGAAGGGAAGGCATGGCTGAAGACAGGAGCAGGAAGCTGGCTGACCACACTCAGGAAACAGACAGGAGGCAAGGACTATGCTATGAAACCCAGAAGCCCACACCAAGGACGTAATTCCTCCAGAGAGGCTCCACCTTCTAAAGGATCCATAGTCAAGTGTTCAAACCCATGACTCTGTGGGGGGGGTGGGGGCATTTCTCATTCCAGCTACCACAGACCCCATCTCAAAACCATTGCATAATAAATACATGAATTGGTAGTCATCCTTATTATCTCAATCAAGCCGTCCATATTGTAAGTAGCTAGCTGGTGCCTGTCCATACTTGGAAAAGCTGGAGGTCTGTTCATACCAGTGTTACCACAGGTACGCAAGTAATACACCCTACTGTGACACTGGGGGCGGCATCCACCTCCACCACGGTATTCTGGAACCCCCATTCTACGTGTGATGACCGAGGCATCCTCCTCTGGGAGACAGCCACACAGGGGGCACACAGCACTCTGCCTGGGCTCAGAGGATGCCAATTTCTTTGTTGTTTTTACTTTATTATCCAGGATGCTCTCTGCAGAAGAATGAGTCATCTCCTTCTCAGTCCAGGTTCTGACTCCTTTTGTGTGGGTGCTTTTATTTTAGCATTTTCTTGTTCTTGCATCCTTGGACTTGAATGGAGTATTTAGTCACAGGAAATGGCCTTAAGTTCTCCAGGAGACAAAAATATATATATGTATCTACCTCATGGAGGCAAACAGGCTTAATATCAGGGTGAGATTTATTCTAATTAAGCAGTTGTAAGTCAACGATTTTTACAGAACTCAAGAGGAGAGAAGGGAAACACACCCTCCCTCAGGATTTGTTAGTGGAAATTTTCCTGCTTCCCCTCCAACTCTGGAGCCTGAATTTAAAATATCCCCACTACCAAAGGGCTGCTGGATGCACACACAAAATAATTGTTTTAAAATTCTATTAGATGAAAAAGCACAGCACTGTCACCAAACTGCAAATGCCAGAGGTTAGCAGGGACTTAATGCTCTTCAAACTCGGCATGTAGCCACCACATTCTCAAAACCATTGCTGGAAACAGACATTCAGTCGTCCCTTGAAGGTCAGGGGCAGTTCCCATCTTTACAAATGGGCCCAAGTCACCCTGGACCAGGCAGGCTGTGGAGTGTGTGGAGTTAGAACAGGTGACTATTCCAACCCCAAAAGCCATAGAGGAAAATCTATGTAAGTAGAGTTGGAGTGAGATTTCAGCCAGTAAAGTGCTTACTGCACAGGATCGAGGTTCAGATCCCCAGAACCCACATAAAAACCCAAGTGTGGCTATAAGCACCTATGATCACACACTGAGGGAATGGGAACAGGTGGATCTCTAGAGTGAGTAGGTCAGCAACTTAGCTGAACTGGTGAGCTTCTGGGTCAGTGACAGACCCTGTCTCAAAAAGTAAAGGTGGAGAGAGATAGAGGAAGACATGGAATATGGACCTCAGGGCCACTTCAGGGGTACACAGGCACGCCCGCACTTCTAAGCACATATGCTATTCACATAAACATGCAATACACTACACATGACATTTCTTAAAAAGGAGATATGCAAGTAAGGAAACCACTTGCATGCACTAGAAGCCATGTTTGATAGCACAAATGTCAACAGAGCAGAAATGTTTTGTGGCACCTAGGGCAGAGTTTTTTACCTTGATATAAAAAGAGATCCTGGAAATCAACAAGGGACAGCACAGAAGAAAACTGACCTGGTTGCCTGAGAAAGTCTGTCAGCTTTCCTCCCATTTGGAGGCCAGGGATCATGTTTCATTGATTACGGAGTGTACCTCAGGTCTATTCCAGTACTCAGCATGGAAACCCTCAGAGGCTGCTGGATAAGGGAGAGTGATGAGGAGAGACACCCATGTTTATAGCAGTGCAGAACCATGCATCATAGCCATGGACTCTGAGACCATGGCCATACCCAGTGTTAGCAACACTGGCCTCCAGAGACAGGCAGCTTTCTTAGCCCCCTGGGGGACCATCCTCAGCCTAGGTAACCTCCTCACAACTAGGGGACCCACCTCCTCATGCTTAGATGGCCCTCCTCACATGGTGGTGGGGCACTGCTGTTGTCTGAAGGGGTTTCCTCATGCCTGGGCCCCTCCCTCCTCACTACTCATTGGAAGGTATTTACCGTGATGTCAGACACATACCAAATACCCAAAAATGATGGTCTCTGCCAATTAAATGAGATGGAGATGAAAGAATATGGGCCATTCTGCAAAGAAATGGAGGAGGTTTTCTGTTTTGTTTCAGAAAAAGGAGAGATTGTCTCCACCTGCTTGTCATGTCCCAGGTTAAGAGCTCTGGTTAACCAAGTGTGGCGCCATATCATTTAATCCCAGCACTAAGGAAACTGATGCGGGGGTGGGGGGGGAGGGTTGCTTCATAATTAGACTGCCTTAAATAAAATACCAAGTAAATAAATGAAAACGAAAGCTGGGCATGGTGGCGCATGCCTCTAAACCCAGCACTCAGGAGGCAGAGGCAGGGGGAATCTCTGTGAGTTCAAGGCCAGTCTGGTCTACAGAGTGAGTTCCAGGACAGCCAGGGCAGTTATACAGAGAAACCCTGTCCCAAAAATAAAAATAAAATAAAATAAAAATAAAAATAGAAAAGGAGACAGGCAGGCAGGGGAAAAGGAGGAAGTAGGGGGGCAAACAGGAAAAAGAAAGAGGAGAGAGGGAGGGAGGGAGAAAAAAAAGGAGGAAAAGAAATGCACTCACCCTCCTTCGCTGGTCAGTTCACCAACTGCAGGGAAACTGGCCAGGTATTCAGTGAACACTATTCTGTAGCACAGCACTCTGTAATAACACAACATAAAATTAGCATAATGAATATATTCATAATTAGCCTGGTGAATATGGATATTACAGTTAATAAATAATAGATAGAATTAATATGTGAGTAACACAAAATAACAATATATAGCCTATTATAATCCAATATGCGTCTTTTCTTTTAAGCAATTTTAGACTTAGTAGAAGAAGCAAAGGCCTGGGTTTGAGGATGTGATGATTTGTGTGACAGAGCACGGAAGGGGCAGGTCCTGATGGGCTGGGAGCAGCTGTCCACCCATTTTCATTACAGAACATATGCCTCCTCATTCCACATACCCTCTCCCAGGTCCTCATCCTCCCGTCTCCCCACACCCTTCCCCTCCCCACACCTTCCCTCTCCCCACACCCTCTCTCCTCCCTGTACCCAACCTCCCCACACACCCTAACCCCTCTTCACACCCTCCCACAACCGCTGCTCTACCTGCAGATGTCAGCTCTGGTTCTGACCCCCTTCCCATGTCCAGCTCTTCCCAGGCATGGTTTCCTGTTCCTTCAGGTTTTGTTTTATTTTAGCATGCCTCCTTGACCTTTCAAAGAAGCAGGATTTGTCTGGAAGGCAGGCATCAATGTGATCCCGCTTGTAGACTTCAGAGGAATGTCCTCATTAATCAACTCCTGCACAGAGAAAGGAAGGTGTCCCGGAGAAGCATCACCACGTGGTGCTTTTTTTTTTTCTCCCTGTTGCTCTTTCCCAGCAGTGGCCTGGTTCTAGTGCCTGTCTCACTGGTGCCCCAAGTTCGTCCTGTCCACTGAAGTGAGGTCTCAGAGGCAGAGATAGGCAGTTCTCCGGGGTTGCTGGCAGCCAGCCTAGCCTTATTGGCAAGTTCCAGGTTAGTGAGAGACCTCGTCTTGAAAAATAAGATGGACAGCACATAAGGAATGATACTCAAAGTTGACCTTTGACTTCCCTATGCTCTTGAGCGTACACACACACACACACACACACACACACACACACACACACACACGTGAAGTCCCCAGGATTGCAGGGGGTGGGGTGGGCAAGGGACTCTTGCAGAAGTGATTGTGAAGCAGCAGTTTCCACTCTGGGCACCTTGTGGACACGGCAGGGCTGATCATTCCACGGGGGAGTTGAGCACAGGGTCTCTAACTTGCTTACCAGGTCACTGAAGAAGCTGGCCCCTGGAATGTGTTTTGGATGTGGTGATAATTTTTAACACCTATACTGATGTTAAAATATGCAGTGAATTACAGAAACAAAAATATCAACATCATCCGTTGTCCTCAGGCATCAGAGGCGCAAGGAACCGTGGCCCAAAGAATCTTGGCTCAGCCATCTCCCTCACATCTCACCCAAATCCCATCTCCTTTTGGCTGAGTCTGAAAAGTCCTGCTTCTCCAGCCTTCGAAGCAGGAACTGGATCCATGTAGTTCACTCATGCCAGGGCCTGGGTAACAGTCGCCGTCCTCCCTTCTGACCAGGAGGTCCCCTCCACACAGGGTCAGTATGTGCCATGCTTGAGCTGACTCAACTTTGTCAACTTTTTCTCATGTATACAAGTGAATTCAAAGAGACCTGCTCATAGACACCCTAGTTCAATGTTGTCTTTGTAAAGAATTTCGAAGTGACCCCTTTGACCATGTACAACTTCATGGACACACAAAGACGGGCCTCAGAAGGTCTCACTGTCAAATGGAAGATTATATCCTTGTCAGTGGGCAGACCCAGGGTGTGCCCCATGAAAAGAGAAACAAGGGTGTGGTTTTCCTTTCCCACCTGTCTCCTAGGCAACCCAACAGGTGCAAGTTGCCATATGAGAGCCCAAGCCCTCCTTCTGAGGGCTTCTGTTAATTATGTCTCTTGCTGTTGTTGCCAAAGACCTGACAGGAAGTAACTTCAGAAAGGAAGGGTGTGTTTAGGCCTATGATTTGCTAACACGGTCTGTCACGACAGGGAAAGCATGGTGAGGAGTGCTCATGGCTAAGGCTGCAGGACCATGGGGCTGCTTGCTCACATCTGGGTCTATCAAGAAGCCGATACTGAACAGGAAGTGGAGCCCAGCCAAGGAATCTGAAGGCTGGGCTCCTTAACCTACCCCAAGACCCACTTCTTCCGGCTAAACACCACTTCCCAAGGCTTCTACAACCTGCCAAAGCCCGTACTCAAACAGGAACCTGTGAGGATGTCTTATACCCAAACCATAACAAGGTCCCCTTTGTTCTTTTCTTTGCAAGATGATGCACACACATTTTAGTGTCACCTACATGGGAAACTAAGGTACACACATGTCAAAAAACAAAAACAAACAAACAAAAAAAACACTACCACAAACCATAAAATTTTGAAAAGCCTCAAACTGCTTTCCAGACCAGCAAACATAAAGCAGCTATTTAAAAGCCCCACAGTGCCCCCCGATGGTCAGGGTAAAATCAGCCACATCTTGTCCTGGTTTCCTTTCTATTGCTGTGACAAAACACCGTGATCACAAACAACTTAGGGACAAGAGGGGTTTGTTTGGCTTATAATTCAAGGTTACTGTCCACTACTGCATGGAAGTCCTTGCTGCAGGAGCCTGAGACTGCTAATCACGCTAGTCACACTCCACTCACAATCATGAGCCAAAGAAATGCCTGTGCCCATGGCTGCTTGCTGCTGCTTTCTTTTCCCTTACATAATTCAGGACTCCCAGCCTAGGGAATGATGATACCCACAATGGGCTGGGTATTCTAATGTCAACTAATAATCTGACAATCTCCCACAGACGTACCCACAGACCCATCTGTTCAGACCGTTTTTCAGTTGATGGTCTCTTCTCAGGAGACTCTAGGTTGTAGCAAGCTGACAATTAAAAATTAAGCACCAGACATCCCCCATCGGACATAGCCCAGCCTGGGGCACACCATGTGAAGCCAGGAGCACCCTTCTTTCAAGGAGCCAAAGCCTCTGTAATCAGGAGTTAGGAAGTTTTAATGCAGCATTTCGAAGTCTCAAAATCAATTCATGGAATCCCCCTAAGAACAGAATTTTAAAGATCAACCTTAACATAGAAAATCCGTAACAAACAGACTATCAGCCTAGTGAACATAATAATTCCTCATTAATCTTTCTTTTGCCTCCAGTTCTAACATTACTCATCTTTGAAACTGACCCTGTCCCTTCAAAATTTAGAGGTTTCTGTCAATTATATACTTTCCCCAGTAATGGTGATATAGGGGGAAAAACACACAGAACCCACTGCTTTCGGCATTTGGATGTTACCTGGAGGCCGGTTTCCATGTGTTTCTTTGTTTCATTTTGTCTCTTAAGCATCTGTGCAGTGTGTGGAGGTCAGAGGACAACTTGCAGGAGTCAGTTCTCTCCTTCTACCCTGTGGTCCTCGGGATCAAAGTCAGGTGGTCAGGCTGGACTGAAAATACGTTTACCTGCAGAGCCGTCTCACCGGCCCACACCGTGTTTTGTTTTTGTGTGTGTGTGTGTTTTGCGACAGGAGCTCATCAAGTAGGTCAGGTTGGCTGTGCAGGGACCACACCAAGGATCCACGTATCTCCACCATCCCAGCACTGGGATTACAAGCCAGTGTCATGATGCCTGGTTCTTTTTCCATTGGTTCTTGAGGGACTGAGCTCAGGTCCTCATGCATGCAAGACCAGCCGAGCTACAACCCCAGGCTGAGACCAAGGTTTTGGCATCTCTTTCCAGCTAAGGCAAAAGGCAAACACCCCTCTTGCTTCCCCCTCAGTTCCCCTAGGTCACCACATCACTAACTCACCAGTCAGTGCTCATCCTTGGGAGCTGTGGGAGGTGTCCCACAGGCAATTTTAGTCCCAACAACCTCACACCACAGGGAATGTTACTAGTGGATGATCAGAGAGGCTGAATGACTAGCTTGAAGTATACACTAGCTGGAGGTGGAGAGGATCCCATTAGGCAGGAAGTACATTGGGCAGAGGGGCAGGAAAAGAGAAGGAAGCTGGAGCTAGACAAACACGGAGGCTACCTGGGCCCTTGGGAGCCGCTGGCCCTCACACTGAGCGAGCTGCTAACCCAGGGCCTTCGAGAGAGTTACCTGGAAAGAAAAACACCAGTCTCAAGACTTGTGTGTGGGAACTGATTGCCTAACCTTTTCCCCAAGAGTCTTCAACAAATATCTCACAACCCCAAGACAAATTATGTTCCCTTTCATAAAACTCAAGTGGACGCGTCTCCCTTTCTGTACAGAAAGGAGCAGCTGTGTGCCAATCACTTGAAATGTGGGGTCTGAATGGAAATTAACGATGTTGATGAAACCAGCAGTCTAAAACATTGAAGGATATTGGGCTGAAAAGACAATGGTATTTGCATCCTTTTTGAACATTTGCCTAGATTTGCATAATGGAGATGTCAATTGTGTTCCAGGAGAAAAATCAACCTACCTGGGCTTGCATTAAGTGCCTGCTTGCTACAGCTCCCCGGAGGGCTTGGAACACCACCATGCCTTGCCCTTTTGAAACAAGCAAAAATGTGAAAATCCTACATTGATCAAGTGAGTCTTTAGTAAAAAGCATTGTGGGCTGTTGCCTGCTCCCAGGTTACAAATTCCTCCTGGAGGCCAGGGCTGGGAAGAGCTCACTGTCTGCATATGAATGCATGACAACTGGGTTATGCCTGAGAAAATAGCACAACATAACTAACACTGGACATTTGGGTCTGCAGCTCGAAATCCCTGCAGTGACAGCAGGACCCAGTTAGATTCATCTTACTGTCTGGGTGTCCGTTGACAGCTTCTCCCTAAGCTTGTTTAGAACATGCTTAGCATCAGTGAATGTGTTTCTGGTTCCCCTAGGGTCGGCTCCAGTGAGGGACCCAGTTACCCGTATTTTTAATTAAGTGAATTCTGATATGCAGCCAGGCTGTGAATCACTGCTCAGAAGGGTCTCCGCTACACTTCATCTTTTTAAATATGTATTTGAGGTTGCTTCCATGTAACCTTCAACCTCATGAGAATTTAATCTCCAAGAACCCCTATTTAAAAATGCCCAAGCTAGGTAGAGTGACACACGTCTTTGTTCCTTGCACCCACAAGGCAGAGGCAGAGGCAGGAGGATCTCTGTAAGTTTAAGGCCAGCCTGGTCTATATAGTGAGTCCCAAGTCTCGTGCTACGTACTGAGACACTGCTTAAAAATAAAACAAAATTTAGGAAGAAAAAAAAAAAAGACCTGGGAAGGTAGAGACAGGACAGGTGTCTCCCTTGGTGAGTTCTAGTAAGAGCCACTGTCTCAAGGAAAAAGAGGTGAACAGAGCCCCAGGAACAGCCACAGATGTTGACTTCTGTCAGCCACACATACACATAGGCATTTGGGTGCATGCATACACACAGGCATACATGCATGTGTACACACACACACACACACACACACACACACACACACACACACACGCCTCTGTGTGCACACAGTCATACACAAAGCACTTGGTGTGGTTGAAGTTTTCATCTCTGCTGGGACTTTCTCTGTAGACCCAATAGTAACTGCATCTCATAGCAGCTGCTTAGCCCAGGGTGAGTGGTTTAGTATCTTGGTTCCCCAGTCTCCTGTCCTGTAAGATGGGGATAATGTCATGTCTATCATGACATTAGTATGGACATGATGACTTTACTTTCTGTGACAGTCAGAAACATCCCCTCTATGGCTGTACCTCTACACTATGGCTTTGAACCCAGAGATTAATCACTGGCTCCTGGAACTCTCTCTTGGAGAACCTTCAGTGACTGTCTTATACAAATGAATTTACCTATCTAGAAAGCCAGGCATGGTGGTTGTACACTTGTCATCCCAGGACTTAGGGTGTGAGAGTAGGACAAAGGTTCTCAACCTGTGGATATATCAGATACCCTGCAAATCTGATATTTACATTACGACTCATAACAGTAGAAAATTATAGTTGCGAAGCAGTAACGAAACAATTTTATGGTTGGGAGTCTGTGTGAGGAACTGTGTTAAAGGGTCACAGCATTAGGAAGGTTGAGAAGCACTGATGTAGGAGGATCTGAAGGTCAAGCATCCATGGTTATACAGTGAGTTCTAGGCTAGTCTGGGTATCTTAGTCAGGGTTTCCATTGCTGTAATGAAACACCATGACCAAAATCAAGTTGGGAAGGAAAGGGTTTATTTGGCTTACATTTCCACATCATAGTTCATCATTGAAGGAAGTCAGGACAGGAACTCAAGCAGGGCAGGAACCTGGAGGCAAGAGATGATGCAGGGACCAGCGAGGGGTGCTGCTTACTGGTTTGTTCTTCATGGCTTGCTCAGCCTGCTTTCTTATAGAACCCAGGACCACCAGCCCAGGGATAGCACCACCTACAATGGGATGGGCCCTCCCCCATCAATCACTAATTAAGAAAATGCGCTACAGGGAGATTTTATGGAGACATTTCCTCAATTGAGATTCCTTTCTTTCCGAAGACTCTAGCTTGTGTCAAGTTGACATAAAACTAGCCATCACACTAAACAACATGAGACCCTGTCTCAAAAACAGATTTGCCTGTTTTGGGGACTTTCTGTTCATGGGACTGTACATCGAATTGTCCTCTCTCTGTGCTGGCCTCTTGCTGTCTCCATGGTTACTAAGTTTGACTGACATTAGATGCCTCTGCCTTTTGGCCATTGTCGGCCATCCTTGCCATTCCAGGGTTTACCCTGGACATCCAGTTCTGTTGCAGGTGTCAGCATGTCCAAAGGCACCACAGACTGTGTCTGTTTCCCAGGCAACCTGCTCTCCAGCTGCCTGAACACCCTGTGAGGACACAGGCTCCTTAGCCATCAGAATGGAACCCTGTTCCGGGCTCTTCTTGCCAGGCTCCAGGCCACCCCTGCGGTCGTCCTCCACCACTCTGCCACTCACTCTCTTCTTTCCTTCCCACCATGCCCCTCTCCCCAGGACTGCTCCTCTTGGCTGCTCCTCAGCTGTTCACTAGAGTGTTCTGTCCTGTCTTGTTCTGGTTTCATTCTGTCACAGTGATAAAAATACCCTGACCAAAAGCAGCTGAGAGGAGAAAGGGCTTATTTTAGCTCACAGTTCCAGGCCCCAGTCCATCTTGGGAGGGAAGTCAAGGTGAGAGGAAGTTAAAGGAGCTGGTCACATCACATCCACTGTCAAAAGCAGAGACACGGTGAAGGCACACACATGCCGGGTGCTCATCTAAACGCCTCTACTCTTAAACAGTCCATAGCCTCAAACCAAGGAATGGATCTTCACACATCAACTGAGGGGAAGTCAATATAGCCTTTCATAGACATGTCCTCGGGCCAACCTGATGAAGACAGTCTCTCACTGAGACCTCTTCTCAGGAAACTCTAGGTTGAACCAAATGACAAAACTATTACACGTCTCTGCCTCTGAACCTCTAGTCTCTCAAGACCTAGGGCTTAATTTGTCTCCATGAGACTCTCTCCGGCTCTCTGCCTTTAGTAATCCATCCTTCAGTCTGTGTCCACATGCAACAGTTCCTCCCAAATCACATTATCTCCCTGGCCAGATGGCACTTGAGCTTGGAGGTTACTTCTTGGTAAGGCCAAAGGTTGCTTGAAGCAGCAGGCTGCCCTTCAGGGACTAAAAGTTTCTGCAGCCTTTCCGCCGGTCAAAGAGCAAACAGGTCAGTTTCCCTTCACATAGCAAATGGGTCAGTATGCATGGAGAAGCACAGGAACCAACCTCATGAGTGGGAAAATGTTTGGGTGTTAACGCTATTCCTTGAAGAAGGATTCTGGTTAGTGAAGGTCACATGGTGGGGTTGGAGAGGTGACTCAGAGGTAAGAGCACTGGCTGCTCTTCCTGAGGACACAGTTCACTTCCCAGCACTGGCATGGCAGTTCACAACTGTCTGTCACTGTAGTTCCAGAGGGTTTGATGCCCTCTTCCGGCCTCCTCAGGCACTGCACACATGTGATGCACAGACACAGTTGCAGGCAAAACACACAAAATAGAAATAAGTGAAATATCTAACCATCTCTTGAGTTTCCTGGACCCCTCTCCACTGCCAGGCTTGACGAATGGTACTGTCCCGTCTCCCCTCCACTTCCTGACGGTTCAGGCAGCTGAGACACACACTCGTCCTGTCAAAGGAGAAGATGTTACAAATCCTACAAACAGCATTTACATCCCCATGTGCTGCTTTGCTAGGGGAAAGAAGATCCAAGGTGCTAGATTAATTTCCAAAAATGTCTACTGTGTCATGTGACTGAATAAAGCTATCCCTGACTGCTAATTGTGGAGGCTTCAGCCAGGGAGGTGGATAATTCAACCCGGCTTTGAGTACGACCATAGCCTGAATTATTCAAAGAAATGCCCTCAGCGGCCTTCATTTATCTCACACAGCTGGTCTGTTGTGTATTCCAGGAGTGTTTTCTATGATTATTTTCATATAGCTGATGTCACCTTGACCAGGTGAATGTTCCCCAAATTATTTTCCATAGTGCATGGTTACTGCATCATTTTTAATCACGCTTGCTCTAATGTTTGTATGGGAATGGAACCATCTCCAGAGCGAAAGCTTTAGGATTAAAAAAAAGTCCTTGGGTATCACTTTTAAATTTTCATTTCATTCACTCTCAGTGTGTGTGTGTGTGTGTGTGTGTGTGTGTGTATGTGTGTGTGTGTGTGTGTGTGTGTGTGTGTGTGTGTGTGTGTGTGTACAGATGTGTACATGCTGAAGTGCAAGCTTGGAAGTCAGAAGCCACATTGAGGGAGTCAGTCCTTACCTTCCGCCCTGTTGAGGTACAGTTTCTTTTGTGGTTTACTCCAGGCTCTAGGTGGCCGAGCATGAGAGCTTCTGGCCGATTCTCCTGTCCCCACCTCGCATCTCCCCAGAGGAATGCTGAGATTATAGGGGCTCCACACCAGCTTTTTGTATGGCTCTGGGTATCAAACTCGGGTTCCCAGGCTTGTGCTGTGAACACCCACAGAGCCATCCTCTCACTAGCCCCTTGGTGTCACTTTTCACAGCCAGCTGGCGTCACTTTCATTCACATGTGCTGCAGAAATGAAGAGTTAGGAAGCCACATGTTGTGGTAACTAGAAGCCATAAAGTCGACAGGATTCATTTCTGGTTTAGATTTTGTTTCATTTCTGTGGAGTGCCTTTTGGCTTTCTTATTGTTGGTGTTGGTGATGGTATCTTATTTTGGATCAGCTTAAATTTGGTGAACTGAGACAGGACCTCATTCTGTAGTCTAGAATGGGACTGAATCCTCTGATGGGAAGTCGGTCACCAGCCTTAACTGAGATAGTTTTAGCAGTGAGCAATCCTCCTCCAGCCTCAGTCCCCTGAGTGCTAGGATTTGACAGGCAGGAGCCGCCATACGCACTGAGGATCTGTTTAAACTCTTACGACGTGGCAGCTGTTTAAAGATAAATAAACATGGACACCAGGAACCTTTGATTGCTACCCCGCTGAATTTGGAGTGTGGGCTGTTTGTCTCCATGACAAGAGACTCCTAGAAGTAGCTTTTCTAAAGGGACCTCTCCAGGTTGACTTCTGGTTTTGTTCTCATATTGCCTAGTTTAGGTCTTCTATGGCCAAGGGTCAAGGATGAGGCTTAACTCTCTAGAAGCAGACCTGAGAGATTTTAGAAACTTGTTGTTCTGTGAGCTGCTGAAAACTCACCCCACCCCACCCCACCGCACCTCACCCCACCCTGCATTTGTTTGGGGAGCTCTGTGGAAGACTGAGAGCCCGAGTTCTGCCCAAGGCTTGCAGCCTTGGCTTCTGTTCGGAACAAGCATGTCTGAATCAAACACAAGAGTCACAAAGTTCCTAGGTAAGGCCAGGAGAATCTCACCAAGTTGGCAATTTGCTTTGGATGATAAAAATATTTATGAATATTTGAACTGAAATCATTGGAATGTTCATTTAAAAAAAAAAAAAACCAAATGTCAATTAGCTCCAGATTCCCATGACTATCCTCAGGGTCTACTCAGATCAGAATTTGAAAAGCTTGAGCAGTTCCATTACTTTCCTTGATTGTCTTTGGTTCCTTTTCCTTATTTATACTTACTCGGATGAACATATTAATAAGAATTAAGTAATTTTATGAAACAAATGAATTTGCTTTCAGAAGTGAGTGTTTTACAATCCTTATTGGGTAATTAGATCCTCGGGCTCAATAGCATGGATTTGGGTATTGGGTAAATGACTGAATTTATAATTAAGCATGTCCCTTGCACAGAAGGACTAACCAGCTATTTGGGTCAATTATATAACAGAAACGAAGACCGCATTAGATTTTATCTCAGTTATAATTACTGTACTGCACTATATTTTGATTGGAAGCTTCTTTTTTTAAAAAACTAGGTTATCAGCAACGGAAAACACACAGGGCTTTTATGAGAGGTTTGTACACTGTCATATCTGATAAGGACCAAACCTCCCGATAGGAAGGCAGCCACCAGCCTTTGGCGGGGGGTTTAGCAGTGAGGATCTGCAAAGGCTCACTGCGTTGGCAGCTGCCGACCCACGCCTGGCCTTGTACCTGCCTTCTTGTGCTCTTGGTTACTTCAGTGGATGTTGCCTGTTCAGACAACAGTGTGGAAGGCAGTCTTACCAGCGGGAGAGAAGAGATCTAGAATTCCCGGTAACCTTGGTCTACTGCCTTCTGTGCAAGCTCCTTGGGATAAAACCTCAGCTCTGGCTGCTGTCCACGCTAGCAGTGTGTCTTCACAGGACTGGAGACTTGATTCAGTGTCTACATTGGGGTTGATGTCTATCTTGGGGGTGAACTCTGGCTAGCCAGTCTCCTGAGAGGCAAAGGCATGAGCCAGAAAGCAAATATGTTGATTTATAATGAGAACTACAGAATTGATCAGACTAAAGGTGCCAGCACTTTTGTTCTATGCAGGTAAAGATACGTAGGAAGCCACATGTTAGTCAGGGGCTCCGTGGGGAAGTAGTAAATCTGCAGGGCTTAGCTTGGCTGGTCCTAACATTGCATTGCTTGGGTTTGATTGCTTTGTCACAGAAAGAGAGCTGGTGGCAGCAGTAACAAGGACGGCCACCACTGCTAGGGACACCACAGCCTCCCTGCAGTTAGTCATTGCCTCACTGCTGTGACCAAACACCTGACAAACTCACCTTGAGGAAGGAAGGGAGGGTCGATTTTGGCTCACAGTCTGAGGGGACAGTTCATTATGGCAGGGAAGTCACAACATGGCCAGAGCATAAGGCATCTGGTCACATGGCATCTACTGTCAGGAAGCAGAGAGAGATGAAGGCTTGTTCTCAGCTCCCTTTCTCATTCAGTCCAGCATTCAAGCCCACAGAATGGTACCCTGCACAGTTAAGATGGGCCTTCCTCTCCACATCAGCTAATCCAAGCTAGAAACTCTCTCACAGACATACCACAGTGGTCTCTGAAGTGATTCTATATCCTCTCAGGCTGGACATCAGTATCATCCATGTCCAAGAACGCTTCATGTAGACTTTCCTGTCGCCCCTGGAGAAAATCAACAATAACACTCCTAGTCACACACCCAAAATAACAGCAAGGTCTCCAAGCCAAGGATCCTCTGGCCTCATACAGATCAACTACTTTTAATGGACGATCACATTTGCATCTGGCTGTGCCTATTAGCCTTTCAAAAATGAAACTCTAGCATAAAACAAAATCACTCAATTACAAAAGCTTCTAGGTCTGTCTGTGTGCAGACAGTTTCACAGGGTGGATTTCTCAGACCATGTGAAATGGTGTCTTTGCCCATTGTGAGCAACATTTCCTCCATGAAGATGGCCTCAGTGCTTGCGGAAGACACGCTTTCAGAACCCACTTCTTGCATTCGTTTGCTGCCCTGTTGCTGCCGTAAAACACTGGCCAAAAGCATCTTGGAAAGAAAGGGTTTGCTTCAGGTTACAGGCTATAGTCCATCACTGACAGAAATACTGAATATTCTGTGTTTTTATCCAGCTGTAAAGTACAATAGCAGACTGTGTTTGGGCCTGATGATAAGTTGACACACAGGCTCCTGGGAAGGAAGGAGAATTTTTTTTAAAAAAACTATATCATGATAGGACTCAGTTCCATGATGGTCTGGAATATTCCATGGGTTAAGAACAAGTACTGGAGAAAACAGGGAGCCATTGGAGCCATCTGACTAAAGCAACTGTGGAAATCAGGTGGCTTTGGGAAATAGCTCTGTCGATGGGATGAAGGACAGAGTAATGTCTGGATGGCTGAGGATCTGCTTTCATAGCAGTCACAGTGGTGGTGCCAGTTGGGAGGTAAAAGAGTGGACGAGAGGAGGGGAGTCAGGAATGCAGCGTACACAGTTCTTCAATGTTCTAAATTCTCTCCCTACTCCAGTGCGTCCTATTTCCCATCAAACACATTTTGGATGTCTATCATATGCCAAGCACTGTTCTCAGTGGTCCTTCAAGTCTGGCGCTCTCACCAATGTGTTGGAGAGCCCTTGATACAGAATATACTCCAGGCTGTCAGCAGATAGATCCTGATTTACTTCAAGGTCAAATAGGGATTCCATGGAAACAAGATTTGGCATACACACACACACACACACACACACACACACACACACACACACACACACAAAAATGCTTAGTGTGTATTCCATGGGTGAGGAAATGTACAGGTGATCCAAAGAATGCCCAAACAGACCAACGGACGGACACTGGAGCCGAAATCTTTAACTGCCTGGAACCATTAGCAAGAGCAATCCGTGTTCTGGCCCAGGGAACACGATTGTTCTGCCAAGAAAACAAGATGGTGATGGGCCGCACTTGTTATCCCAGCTACTCTGAAGTCTGAGGAGGAGGGCAGCAATTCCAAGGCCAGCCTGAACTACAGAGTGAGTTCAAAGCCAACCTGGAGAACTAAGCAAAACCATGTCTCAAAATACAAAGTAAAAGCAAGACTGGGAGTTAGCTCAGTGGTGGGCTGCTTGTTAGTATGTGCCAGCCAGGCTCTAGGTCCAGTCCACAGTACTAAAGAAAGAAAAAAGTATAGAGATAGGAAACTTCAATGCAGATAAAAAAAACATTATGTATTTTGTAATGGAACCAAACATGTAAGAATGGCAGCTTTTTTTTAAAAGGGGCACCTCTGTGCATGTGGTATCTGCACTGTGTGTATTCTGGTGCTATGAGATATGAGCACATGCTGCCACATCCGACTTTTTATATGGGTGCTGTAATCTGAACTCTGTTGAAGCAGAAAGTGCTTTTATACACTCAGCCATCTCCCCAGTTCCAAAAATGACATATAAAAAATAAAAAAGACTTGATTTTATTTTAAACTACAAGTTCCAGTGCATGTGCACTGTGGTGTGTGTGTGTGTGTGTGTGTGTGTGTGTGTGTGTGTGTGTGTGTGTGTGCATCTGAGTACAGGTGCCTGTGGAGACCAGAAGAGGGTAGTGAATTTCCTGAAGCTGGAATGACAAGCAGTTGTGAGCCACTTGATGTGGGTTCTGGGAACAGAACTCAGGTCCTCTTCAAGAATAGTTCACACTCTTAGGGGCTGACCCAGTTTTCCAGCCCATAAGTGACAGCCTTTGAAGCAACCCTTAATCCACAAACAGTCCGATCTTGTTCATCGTGGATTCCCATGTCTAGCACAACTCTGCAAAACTTACCCTCACACAAGGAAAAGGACCTGAAGCAGGTTCCCAAGGGCTTTCTGTTGCATTGAAAATGCTAAGAATTGAGTGCTAGCACGGACACCAAGGTTACTGAACACTGAGAGCCCAGGAAGCAAGGATCAGGCTAGGATGGGGGTAACGAGTCATTCTGGGAAACTCCCAACTCCCAGCACAGTAGTGACACCTAGAGTGACCTCTGGACCTTAAGACCGAGGACTCAGTCCCCCCCACCCCACCCCCCCCGTATCCCCAGTGCCTGCCTCAGCCAGGGTCACATGTGAATGTTCAATCCCTGTGATTAAGTTAGGGGAGCAGCAGAATTTCCACTCCATGGTGCTGATGTTTTTTCCAATAATGACATTAACAGGGAAGTGTTATCTTTAGCACATCTTTCTGGCTTTATGTATTTCTCAATAAATTTATATAACCTTTACTGTTTTTCAGAGTCAACATTATACATGCTTTGTGTTTAAAAAAATAGTACCCAAAAATACAAAAAGTGAAAATCAACCAGAAGTAGTTTTTAGAAATAAAAGATAAACAATGTCCTTGTGTCCCCTGTTGGACATTTTTAGTGTGTAAATATATGTCTAATTTTACCAAAATTGAATCTCACCATATACTCTATTTTGTGGTCTGTTATGTTCAATCTGAATGGAACTTCTTATCTTTATTGTTTAATCTGAGTGGAGGGAATGTCTTTCCAAGTCATCTATACTATCTTTCATTTGTTTATTTTTGTGTTTACGAGTCAAGGTATTTCTATAGCCTTGGCTGGCCTGGAACACCATATGTAGCCCAAGCTGGCCTTGACCCCTGCCTCAGCCTACTAAGTGTGCCAGGATTACAGTTGTGTGTATGCCACCACACTCAGATCGTTATTTTTCAATGGTTGCAGTATTCACACCAGATGGTTCATATCCACCTGTAACTCCAGCTCCAGGGGATCTAACACCCTCTTCTGGTGTCTGGGAGCATTGGATTCATGTGCACCCCCCACCACATATACATAATGCATATACATACATAATAAAAAAAACTTTCTCAAACTGTTAGCCTTGGAGTTGGAAGGTGGCTCAGTGTGCATGTGTGCACCACTATTTGAGCATTTCATTTCATGAAATGTTTGGGTTGTTTCAAACCAGCCTCCCACCCCCCAGAAAAAATGATCATAAGAAAGGTAACTAAGTCAGCCCTGCCCTGCCTTAAATGTCCAGGCTCATGTCTCAGGCCAGTAGAGACAGACTCCATTTTCCATGGTGGGTGTACACTTGACATTTCCATCTCCGTGGGAGCCACCATCTTCCCCCAGCGCATAGTCCCACCGCTTCCCTTCTCTGTCAGAACCTCCATCTCCCCATCACTCACCTGGGTGCTTCATTCAACTTTTTTCCTGGCAATCATCTCACTTGGCTTGACCATGCATCATTCGCTCCACAAAAGTGTGCTGCACACCTGCTGTACAATCAGCACATTGCGGCCTGACAGGGGAGGTCAGAGAGGTGGCGAAGCGAGGATGCTGGAGCCTCAGGTCACAGACACCTTTGACTCTGAAAGAGTCTCAGTGTACGTGAGAAAAGAAGTTTCGTCCAACTGGGAGGTCAGCAGAAGGGCACACTCCCAGAGGCCTTCACTACGGTGGCACAGAAACCTCATCAAAAAAGCCTCGGGATCTTTTCATCTGTTCCTTCTATGTGGCCACTGTCATTTCAATGTGGCGGCTGGTCCTGTTTCATACCCAGATGCCCAAGCTGTTGCTGTCACAATGAGACACTAGTGAGAGAGGAAGGGACGGGGGTGGTTCTCTGTGGGTCTAGGGAGGAAAAGGAAGGAGACAGTGTCGATGAACAGTCTTATTAAACAAGAAACACAGAGCCAATTGCAGAGTTAAAAGCCCAAGAGGTCAGAGCAGTAGCTGAGAGCTGAGACTTAAAACTGCCTTTCTTACCTTTAGCTCTCACTGTCGTCCTTCCCCTCAGAAAGAGGCCTACTTCCTGTCTGTCCTTTTATTGACTTTCTGCTCTGCCTTCTCATTGGTTGTAAACCCAACCACATGACCTCCTCGCCATTGCCTGTCTGTACAGACCTCCAGGTCTTCTGTAGTTGGTATTGAGAATAAAGGCGTGGGTCTCCATGCTGCCTGTATCCTTGAACATACAGAGATCCGCCTAGCTCTGCCTCCCAAGTGCTGGGATTAAAGGCGTGCGCCACCACCGACCGGCTTCTGCTATGGCTTGCTATTAGCTCTGACCCCCAGGCAACTTTATTTATTAACATACAAATAAAATCACATTTCAGGACAAATGAAATATCACCATATTTCCCCTTTTCTATTTTAAGAAACTCTCTCTTAGTTCTCAGGCTACTCCAGAATCCTCACCTCCGCACTCTTGAACCGGACTCTGGCATGAGCACAGATCAGGATTAGATGGTATCTTGGGGGTGTAACATTGAGACCCCACAATCACCAGGATAGTTTTCCTCTCTGTCTTCAGACCTGGCCTGTATTATAGATGACTCGGACTCTGGTCTCCTGGTGTCAGGCTGGAGAGAGCCATCCCAGGGTATGCAGTGACACTGGGCATGAAGCATTACAATTAGAGAATTCTCAGAGCGGTGTAGACGCTGGATTAATGAGATGAAGCTGGGTCTAAGAAGCCAGCTGGATATGGAAACCTTCCTAAGCCGTGATGAGAAATGCAGATTTGGGAGCTAGAGAGATGGCTCAACAGTTAAGAGCACACACTACTCTGGCAGAGGACAGGACTCAGGCTTGCTCCTCAGAACCCACATTGGACAATTCACCTGCAGATCCAGGTCCACAGGATCTGACACCTTCTTCTGGCCTCCACCTGTACCTGTAGTCACATGCACATGCCTACACACAGACACACACATGCACCTAATTAAAAACAATAAAAATAAATCTTTCATTTTTAAAAGAAATATGGGCTTTTCCTCAGAGGGATGGCAGCCTACTGGAGTATGAAATGCAGGAGGTTTGTGAAGTTGGATGTGTATACTCAACCACGTGTAATCTATTAAATGGAGCGGTAAGTTAGGGCTCTAGGATAAATTGTGTTGTTAATTGTAGAAGGATCTCAATTAGGTCAGGAAACTAGTTTGTGGTAGTTTGAATAGGAATGACCCCCATGGGCTCATAGATTTGACTCCATGGTCACCAGGGAGAGGCACTATTAGGAGGTGTGTCCTTGTTGGAGTAGGTGTGTCCTTGTTAGAGGAAGTGTGTCACTGGGGATGGGCTTTGAGGTTTCAAGCCAGGCTTAGTGGTTCTCTCTGCCTGCTGCCTGCCAAGACACAGAACTCTCAGCTACCTCTCCAGCACCATGTCTGCCTGTGTGCTGCCATGCTGCCTGCCATGACGATAACGGACTAAACCTCAGGGTATACGCCAGCCCCCAATAAATGCTTTCTTGTATAAGAGTTGCCATGGTCATGGCATCTCTTCACAGCAATAAAACTTTGACTAAGACATAGTTTAAGGAGGGGGTTGAGAGAAGTAGGGAGCTCAAACTTAAATGCCAGGTTTCCCCAGGATTCCCAAGATTCTCTACAAATCTCAATAAAGGGAGCATCGCCCCTGGGAAAAGGAGAATTGAAGAGTTTCTGTAGTCAGTGTAGGTTGGTTGTCAAATGACAATACCGGGTCTCCATCCATATGGGATGTTGGCTGGCTGGTGAAGAAATGAAGCTCTTCTCTAATGACCATTGGCTGAAAGGGGCAGAGTGAAAATATCTGTGTTGTGGGAAGAAGAGTTGAGGGGTGTTTATAAGCAGGGCACAGGGCAGGTGTGCCGTGGTACCTAGGCTGGGGTAGAAATAGTTGTGAACTAATGTCCTTGGTGAAGTAGCTAAGATCAGTGAGTTGGGTGTCCGTAGTGACAGACTCCCGATCTTTCTCCATCTCCTCATGTTGTTGCTGCATTTCTCCTTCCCACCTCTCTCGTCCTTCCTTTTTCTCTCTTCCTCTTCCTCCTCCCCCATTTTTCCTCCACATCTTCCTCCTTCCCATCCCTCTCTTCTTGTTCCCAGTCCCTATCTCATCTGTCCCTGGCTCCTCTCATCCCCCTTTCTATTCCCCTCCACAACCCTCCTTCCCTCCCTCCCTTTTTCTTGTGTATAATTATTAATCTTAAAAAAATCCATTCATGGAAGATCTTCTGTAATATGTATTTGCAAAGCAGGGTTTTCTTTAAGCTTTAAATATGTGTAATTGCAGTGACCCACACAAGCATCTCAGACTAGGAAGCTTTTGCCATCTAAAGGAGGATTCTCCCTTGGGGGCCAGACAGATGGCTCAGTGATTAAAAACCTTGATGCCTTTGCGGAGGCCCAGAGTTCGGTTCCCGGCCCCTATGTCTGGTGCCTCACAACTGCCTGCAATTCTAGTTCCAGAAGATCCAATGTCCTCTCCTTTTCTCCCCAGGCACGCGCGCATGCGCAAACACACACACACACACACACACACACACACACACACACACACACACACACACACACACACAGACATTAAAAAACAAGAGCATAGCATATTCCCAATGTGAGGTCAGTGAGCAAAACCTGAGCTGACTCATCTGCAGGTGTCCCTGACTCTGGTCTCTGGCATCCAGGGATTGTAATGATGACTCTTCTTCTGAGAGTGGAGAAAAAGAGAGAAGGAGGGAGACAGAGAGGAGAAGGAGAATAAATTAGAGGGGGAGAATAAATAATAAGCACAATAGCAACAGGAGCCGGGCTAGGAAGAGAGAGGGCTAGGAAGCCCAGTAGGACAACGGATGACTCTCCCCATTTAAGCATGAGCAAACTGGAGTTGGAGAGGGAGATAAATCCTTGTTTCCTTTTGTTTGTTTGTTTAACCAGCATGCTACTAGACGCCTTGCCGTGTGAAGGGAGGGATACTTGATCATGAACTCTTCCAGCCAATAGCTCTTTTAGGATGGTTTTAGAATCTGCTGTACCCCAGCAGATTAAAGAACTGATGCTCTTCCTGTGGCCTGTCCAGGCCTGGTGTTTTCTACTTCCAGAGTATTTAGATGCTGGGTGCTTTGGGGGAGTCTGTCTTCCTTGTGCTGTCATGGAAAGGCACGGCACATTAGAGCTTGAATTCCAGCTGTGCTCCTTGGCAGCTGTGGTCTTGACGGTGTGGGATAAAGAGAAAGTGAAAGCATGTATATTTTGGGACAGCGCAGTACCTGTGGCCCTTGGATGACTGGCATTGTGTTTTCTTTCCTCTGTGAATGGAGCCAGTGCTGCCTCCCTTGCAGTGCTAATAAGTGTGACTAGATGGCAAACAGTAGGCACCAGCAGCAGAGAGCCAGGCACAAGACACTTAGTGCAAGTGTGACTGTGGTGTCTCAGCACCACTCAAATCTTGGTGTGTGTTTATGAACGTGTGTATAGGTGAGCGTGCCTGTGTGCACATGTGTATCATGAGTGTGTATATAAGTGAGCGTGCCTGTGTGTGTATGCTCATGTGTATAAGTGAGCATGCCCGTGTGTATGCACATGAATGTGTAGATGAGCATGCCTGTGTGCATATATACAGATGTGGGTTAGAAGATAATCCCAGATGTCCTGGCCCAGGAACCGCCCACCTTTTTTGTCTCTCATTTGAGTGTCCCCAGTTTGCTAAGCTGGTAGCCACTGAGCCCTGAAGATCACATACCACTGCCTCCCCAGCACTGGGATTGCAGATGGGCATCACCATGTCCATCTTCATACATGGATTCTGATGGTAGAACTCAGGTTCTCAGGCTTGCCCAGCAAGAACTTCACTGATGGACCGAGCCGTCTCCCCAGCAGCTGCTCAAATCTCAGTGCTTTCCTGACCTAATCTGAAATCCACAGGATGTTCTAGGATGTTCTAGAATCCTCGCACCAGCTTGCTGAATGCTAACTGCGTCTGTGTGCAGATGTATGGATAGTTCCCAAGTACAATTTGAGGCAGTTTTACTAACAGAAGCACTCCATCCTTCAGGGCCATGAATACGCTATTTAACCACAAATTTCTTCCCTCAGAGTTTCATTATGTTAGGTTAAAAAAGTTTAAAAAGTCAACACCGCTTCAGGGGCTGCAGAGGCATGAGGGCTTGATTCAGCCACTCTAGAATAGAAATGAAGAAATATTGTACAAAGGTATTCGAGCTTTTTTAAAAGGTATTTTTATTGTAAAAGATATTTTGGGTTTTTTTTATCGAATGTCTTTTATTATAAAAAGTATTTTTTAGAATCTTAAAGAGAAATTAAAGATAGCCAATGCTGGCACAACTCTCTCTCTCCCTCTCTCTCTCTCTCTCTCTCTCTCTCTCTCTCTCTCTCTCTCTCTGTCACACACACACACACACACACACACACACACACACACACACACACACACACACACACCACTCCTGCTGGTGCTGGTTTGGGCCATATGATTAAATGAAGAAAAAATATCTTCTCTCCGGAAAACATTATTGCTCAGAGCAGCGTTTTAGCGCTATTACAGTGTGTAGCAGCAGAGCGAGCAGTAATTATTTTCCGATGATACACATGCAGCTCTGAGGCTGGTGGTGGCGGCGCTTCCGTGCTGGGTTCTCTGAAGTATAGATTATATACTTCAGCTCGTATTCAAAACATGTATTTTTATGATTGATGAGGACCTTGCAACATGCCACCATCATAATTTGCACTTCTTAAAGAAATGGCTCTGTGTGTAAATCACCGGCATGGATTTCTCAATCAGAAGTCAAATGTTCTTTCCTATAAAAGCTCTACAATAGGCTTTTATTAAATATATTGTGCAGACGTCAAAGATAAGTGCTCCTTAACATACTCATGTGTTTCCTTACTATTATATGTACATACATATACACATGTGTGCGTTCGCTGTTTTAATAAAGAAAGCTGAAGAGTTCCTGTTCTAGCATTACCGTCAGACTAATTATCAGCCGTGTGTGTGTGTGTGTGTGTGTGTGTGTGTGTGTGTGTGTGTGTGTGTGTGCATTGCTTTTCTTAAGGTCAGGAGTGGCCTTTCAGAGGTCGCCTTAACAAGCTGCTTGAAAAGAAAGAAAAGTCCTCCCTAGCCTGCAAAAAAAAAAAAAAAAAAAAAAAGTGAACAGTGAGGTTAAACGCTAAACTCAACTCTAAGGCATTTTGGGTTTCTCTGCTAAGACTTCAGCTTCCAACAGGGAGTCTAAGCCTCTGTGAGACTTTCTAGATGAAGACTGAAGACCCCGAACTTGAAAACTGTACTTAGTTTCCTCATAAAGGGACTAGGAGCTTTTCAGTGTGAGGTAAAGGGTGGTTAAAAAAAAAAAAAAAAAAAGGCACTTGAGATGACAGAGCCTGAGGTGCTGGGACTGCTGGGAGGCTGAGGAGAGGAATGCTTCCCCAGCTGACATTTTAGGTAGGACTGGGGCTGGGTGAAGGGAGTGAGCCCTTGCACTGGGGAGTCCTCCCTCTTTATATGAAAGTACATATAAAACTGTGTAAAAACACAAGAGGGACAGACACGGCCTGCCTCTGAGGGAGCCTCAGATCTTTGTTGGAGTTGAAGAAAGAGCAGATGCATCAAAACCAGGCCAAAGCCGGCCGCTGGAAAGGAAGGCTTAAGGCTTTTCTTTTGGGACAACTCCCTCCTTTGAGGATGTTTTTAAAAGATTTATTGTGTGCTGGAGAGACAGCTTAGTGGTTAAGAGCACTGGCTGTTCTTCCAAAGGACCCAGGTTCAATTCCCAGCACCCACATGGAGCTCACAACTGTCTGTAACTTCAATTCCAGGGGATCTGGCCCCCTCAGACATACATACATACAAAACCCCAGTATACACAAAAAATAATTAAATCTTAAAAAAAAAGATAATTTCTTGAGGGACTAAAGAGCTGGTTCAGCAGTTAAGAGCACTGGCTGCTCTTCCAGAGGTCCTGAGTTCGGTTCCCAGCAACCATTTGGTGCAACCATCTGTAATGAGATCTGGAGCCCTCTTCTGGCACGCAGGCATACATACATACCTAATAAACAAATAAATCTTTAAAAAGAGATTTGTGTGTGTGTGTGTGTGTGTGTGTGTATGTGTGTGTGTGTGTGTGTGTGTGTGTGTGAGAGAGAGAGAGAGAGAGAGAGAGAGAGAGAGAGAGAGAGAGAGAGAGAGAGAGAGAGAGAGGAAGATATCTGCTGCGGCCAGAAGAGAGCATCAAATCCACCCTCTGAAGCTGGAGTTGCAAATGGTTACGAGCTGTCACAAGTCATGGGGACCAAACCTGGGTCCTCTGCAAGAGCAACAAGAGTTCTTAACCACTGAGACATCTCTCCAACCCCATAGGGCATTTAAAAAATAAAATAAAAATCCTTGGCCTCTGTGGCTCCGGGAAGCCTTCCAGGCAAATGCCTGCTTCATTTCACAGTAGTGATTTATAGTCCTGGCTGAAAATCCTAAGTAAAGGTGTCTCTCCTCCATCATGAAGAAATAACAAAACATTTATAAAAGGGAGAGAGCTTCAGATGAGAGGGTATGAAATTCCACACAGAATCAATGGCTGAGAGGATATGCATACATTAATTAAGAATTCCGACACCCTTCCTTTATAAGGTCCCTTATGAAAGATAGGCCATTTTCCACATTTACTTTGTGTTGGAAGTGACAGATGAAATTAATATGCTTCATAAATTGCCATCACAGAGGGTCAATTAACAAGAGAACTAACCTTGTGAAAGTCATTTTGAAAGACTAGTTATGTCTGTAATATTCCCTGTCAAATTAGGTAAAAGTGGGAAAATTAGAAGGCTGTCAAATAAACAGCAATCTAAGATACTGAGTAATTGCATTTTTGATAAGGTGAATTAGCTTCTGTGATTGTTGGCTGAGAAATGGCAAATGAACAGCGGATGCCCTAGAGATGCGAAACCTAGGGTTTATAGAAATGTGTGTACTTACGCAAATACGGTAAATGGGAGAGAGAGAGAGAGAGAGAGAGAGAGAGAGAGAGAGAGAGAGAGAGAATGTGTGTGTGTGTGTGTGTGTGTGTGTGTGTGTGTGTGTGTGTGTGTGTGGTGTGCATGCACCTATGTGTCTACATGTACACGCATGTGCATGGAGACAGAGAGGAGGTCATGCAGATCCAACGCGGAGGTAGGACTTGGTACCTACACCTTCCTCAAGTCCATTTCCCACTCCTTGACTGGGGTTGTTGTCTTTGGGTACCTCGCAGGTGTCTGATTGGCTTCCAGATCTGTCACTCATGTGGCTCTTTCTGTCTTTCCTTTTCCATTAATTCCAAATTAATCCTGGTGTGCATGCTGTGGAATGTGCTGTTTTCTGACCATGTATGGGCAAACATATCGACCCCTGGAGCTAGCATTCCCTATGAGAAAGTAATGTCTATTGTGACCCCCCAAAGCCGAACCTCTCTGGTTGGAAATCATTTGCTTTAGTTAGTGAAGAGGACCAGGTAAAGAATCCTCTTTAATATAGCTACCTTGAGTCTTTGGAAAGCTGAATGAGTCAATGGGGTGAGATGTCATAACTGTTTTCAACCCAGTTCACCATCTTGATGGTTCCAGAAGAACAACACAGATCACCTGAAGCACCTGGACAAAAAGGCTGACATTCTCCCTGATGTCCCCGTTCCTATTTTGTAGATCCCATCTGAGCCCCACTGCCCTTCCCCCACTTCTGATACCTCACATCTGTCTTTCATACCTGTCCTGTGTGTGATGAGATTGGATTCTTCACTGGACCTCAAGTTCCTTGTTGATGCATGAATCATCAGCAGAGTTCAAAATTCATCTCAAGGCCCAGTCACTGGTCTCCCTTCCTGCAAGACTCTCGGATGGCTCCCTTATCAGGACACTGGCTCCCGCTGTGTGAAATGAGCTTGGCGGCAAAGAGGTTTGCTACAAAATGGAAAAACCGAAGTGCTATACTGATGGCTACTGCAGACCTAGCTGCTGTGCACATGGAGCCAGTGCCGTGCAGCACCCCCCGCCCCCCGCTCCTCCTTCTTCTAATTTGAGAATAACCTGGTTATCTCCTTGTTATTCCACTGTCAAGAACTCCCAAGTCATAGACACTAAGTCAGCATGTGGGATACACAGTCACCTATATTCACCCAGGCATATGCAAGCACAGTTTTGTTTTTATATGATGCTGGCTGAGTCTCTGTGGGGGAGGGGGGAGTAAGCTGTGTGGTTAGTGAGGCGTGGCCATCAGGGGTTGAATCCAGTTTTTGCCACAGATCTCTATGGTAGCCAGTGTTCTTTTCTTCCTGAAATAAATGGATAATCTTCCCAGATAATATGGCCTCCCTCTTTTTACATTTCCATGTTCATTCTTCCATGTTGCTTTCAGAATGATCTACCTTTCCTTGCACATTCTACATCTCTCTCCTATCTATGCAGTACAGAGAGATGCACAGAGACAGGCTGTTGGTGCTTACATAGATGTGGGCCAGCTCAGAGGAACATTCTTTGGGCCTCCTGGGGTTCTGTGGTTGAAGTAAAGATGAGATCTTACCAACTAACGCACTAAGATAATTGTACTAGTTAATTTTCTATTACCATGATAAAACACCGTGACAAAAAGCAAAGGGTTATTTCATCTTATAGTTGCAGAGGGATAAGCATCCATCACGGCACTGGGGGCATGGCAGCAGGCAGGCATGGAGGCTGGAGCAGGAAGCTGAGGAGAGCTCAAGTCTTCAACAGCAAGGGGGAGGCAGAGAGCAAACTGGAAGTGGTTCATGGCTCTTAACGTTCAAGGCCTGCCTACAGGAACATACTTCAGCACCATCATCCAAGGCCTGCCTACAGGAACATACTTCAGCACCAGTGCCTGGGACCACGTGTTCAAATAACAGAGCCTGTGAGAGCACAGCATTCTCCTTCAAACCACTATGAGAATCAATCATAAGCCTAATGCTGGCCTAGTCCATGGATCAAACATCCAGGAATTGATTCTCAGAAAGACAAGGAACGGTTCAGTAGGAGAACCCAAGCCAGTGACAACTAAAGACTTTGCAAGTGAGAAACAATGGGTTAAAGCCTCCTCACCCAGTTTCCATCCAGGAATCTTATGCAACACAAATGCGCTTACCAAGGGAATGCTTCTGAATGACTTAGTTTGGATCATGAGCCTGGCTCTTTTGGACAGAACTGGAGGAGATAACTTTGTGATTGAGAGTCATGCCAGGACAACTAAGGATGGAGATGAGGAAATGGTCCAAAGATAGAGTTTTGTTCCTTATCAAAGAGGGATGGAATGCTAAGAGGTCCAAACTCACAGACATCTCCTGTATCATAGGATGAAACAGAATACCCCCACACATACTGAGGGGTATACCTCAGAGAGTCAGTGGCTTTTCTTTTGCTTTCAAACTTACATTGTGAATCTGTATGTGAAGTTGGTCAGCAGTGGGAGCTTGGATACATGGAGTAACTAGGAGACATCACCCTTGGAGTCTGCATAGCGATCCAGCTGTGGTGCCATTGCTGTGACCCTGGCCTTAGATGTGCAGAGCCTGTTCTAGAGGTCACCCAGGACTCATCCCAGGGAGTCACAAGGAGGACAGCAGGAGATGCAGATTCTGCAAGGATCAGGTAGTCAGTTCCCATCTCTGTCAGAATTCTGTAGAGGAACAGAACAGATGAGGATACAGTAAAAGGAGATTTATCAGATTGGCTTACACAATACAGTCTTGGTAGTCCACCAATGGCTGTCTCAGACCAGAGAGGCTGAGAATCCAGCAGTCACACAGTCCACATGACTGGATGCTTCAGCAGTCCCAGCCTGTCACTGAAGGGCTGGCAGCTTCTTGGAGAGCTGCTGTATTAGAAGCCCATTTAGGGTATGTTTTCCTACTTCAAATAATCTGATCAAGAAAACCCCTCACAGGAATGCCCAGGCTTGCCTTTTAGTTGACTCCAGCTGCAGCCGAGTTGACAATGAACATGAACCATTGCACTATCACAACCCAGTCTGCTATAGAAGGGACAGCAATTGGGCCCCAATAAAAAGTGGAGCCTTTGCATATACGTATGAGTTTATGAACTGTTGGAAACACTTGCAAATCCCTGTCCAGGCCTATTTACTTTTTTTGTAACAGAGGACATAGAATAGTGACAGCACGTTTGAAAGAGAAGTCCTTGAATGCTACCTGGCAGATTGTACAGCTATTGGTATTTTGACAGACACGTTGGTGACTTGATGGCATTGAAAGTGATTTGTTTTGACATGGTGAAATCTGTAAATGCAGATGTTGGTGTCTCATTCAATAGAAGCAATGCTTTCTGCACACCCCTTAATCACAGCCATCCTTCATACGCATATTGCTAATAGACCCCGAGATGGCTGGCAGCTTACAAAGCAACTTTCAGGATGTTGACCCCATACTAATAACCCAATAAAGCAAATGGCTCCTCAAAAGGGTAAGACTGCCATGTTTAAAAGTGCTTGACCCCAAGGAAACAGCTCTATCAGTAAAGGGATTGACTTTGAAGCACAAGGACCTGGTTTTGACATCTAGAACTCACATAGGAGTGAAGGAAGGAAAGAAGGAAGGAAGGAAGGAAGGAAGGAAGGAAGGAAGGAAGGAAGGAAGGAAGGAAAGAAAGAAGGAAGGAGGAAAGGAAGGAAGGAAGGAAGGAAGGAAGGAAGGAAGGAAGGAAGGAAGGAAGGGAGAAAGGAGAGGAAGGAAGGGGAAAGAAGATATGGCATGCCTGTAATCCAGGCACTGGGAAGATGGAGACAAGACCTGTAAATCCAGCCAGCCTAGCCTGTTTGTTGAGATCCAAGCCAGGGAGAGATCCTGCCTCAAAAAACAAGATGAATGGTGCCTGAGACATGAAACTCAAGGTTGTACCATGGCCTTCACATATATGCATACACATGTGCACACGAAATTAGCAGCCCACATGATGAAGGACCCAGACTGTGAATGATATTTTATTTAACTATATTCCTTATTCATTCTTTGAAATTTTCATAGGTGTATACCATGCATCTTAATTATGAACCTCCCTATGCCCTACCTCTAATTCTCCCCTGCATCCCTTTCCACTGCAAATACTAATAGCTTCATGCCCTGTGTGTGTGTCTGTGGTTTTTTTTCTCTTTTAAAATAACTCACTGTCCCCATTTAGTACTTCCCATATGTACATGAGTGTGAAGGCATCCACTAGGACAAAGGCAACCTGTTAGTGGCCATCACCCAGAGAAAAGTGACTCTTCTTTCCACCAGTAGCCGTCAGTTGCCAATAGTGCCTCAGTTAGGAACCTCCTCCATGCTTTAACTGGCTTGACCTTGTGCAAGCCTTAGAAAGCCTACCACCGTTGCTGTGAGTGCATGTGAGCAATGGCCCCGGCACGTCCAAAGGGCAACACATCTTCCCATCCTTGGTGCTTATGTTCTTTGTGGCCCCTCTTCACACACTCTGATACAGGATAGTTTCAATATGTGGCTTGATGATCTTTACCAACCCCGCCTGTGTGGAGTCCTTTGTGTTTTTAATTTAAAATGCAAGAGTTTTCAGGGCACATAACTTATAATGAATGACAATGGCTTTATTTTCCATTACTTTCCTTGATGCTGTTAAACAATAGCGTCTGGAATTGGCTAAGGAAGAACAGTTACTTGAAATATGTGCTGCTTTGACTAGACTGATCCCGACTTAATGAGCTTTTACGGGGTTTTATGCATGACTTACTGCCCGCATTACATTGCTAAGGTAAGCTACTTAAAACCGCACTGCAATATGATGTTTTTCCGTTCATTTGTCTGTTTCATTAATGATAGGATGTATTTTCCGGCACACAAATCCTATTTATGATCAAGACATTGTTGTTGTGTAGATCAACTTAAACCCTTACACTGTGTAATTTACCTGCTGTCAAATCTCATTTGAAGAGCCGTTGTCTGCCATGGCCCTAATCACAAATGTGCCCAGGTGTAATGAGCTATGCATGTCGTGTCTAGTATTATTTATTTTTAATAAACTTTTCTTCACCCCCACCTCACTTCGGGATGCTGACGATCTATAACGTTTACCATGTTGCTATTCTTCTTTGTTTACCAGTTATCTTCCCAGCTGGGGGAATGTTTCAGACAATTGTGGATGCTGTTGTTGTTGTTTCCTTCAGATGTTTTGCAATGGCTAACTGCTGATTAGATAAGTGCAAAGGAGAAATTCCTTGAAAATGATTTGATATAAAAAATAATACTGATGATCATGTGGCAAACTAAGTTTTCCAAATTTAAGGGTGCTAGGATAGGAGGTGCAGTTAGAACATATGACTTTGGGGATTAGTGGTGTGCCCTGGTCAGCCTTGATTGTCAACTGGACACAGCAGAGCGTCATCTCAGAGAAGTGGCACCAGTCGGGAAATTATCCAGGTCAGCTTAGCCCTGGGGTATGACAATCGTGAGAGACTATCTTGATTGCTAATTGATTTAAGAGGGTGTGCTCACTGTGGGTGGCACCATCCCTAGGCAGATGGTTCTGGACTCCATAAAAATGCTAACTAAGCAAGCCAGGGAGTGAGCCAGTGAGCAGTATTCCTCCATGGTTCCTGTTTCAAGTTCTTGCTCGAGCGCATACCTTGACTTCCCTTGATGATAGAGTGTGCCCTGAAAGTGTAAGCCACATTGACCATTTCCTCCTCTAAGTTGCTTTCGGTCAGAATGTTTTATCATGGCATCAGTAAAGCAGGGTGCTTCTTGGGTTTCGGGAGCCCGACTGTTCTGTTAAATATGGTCAATATAACCCACTATAGGCAGAATATTCCCTGAGACTTCAGGTAAGAGTGTTTGACTGCCAAGTTTACTGAAGCCATAGCTGTCCACTTAAATTTCACAGATGCCTGTATGTAGATAAAGGTCACTGTGCCCAGCCTTCACCTTCCACTTGGCCCTTTCTAGAAATCTATGTCCAATGTAATACTCTTTATGATGGGCAGAAATCAAACCTAAACCACTAAGATGCCATTCTTTATGCTCATTGAATTTTTGCAAAAGTAAATATTTTGCTTGGGAGGAAAATGGAGAGAAGATATCTTAAAAAAATCACGAGTGCTGAGTGGTTCTCTTCCACTTTGCTTGGGAAGTGTGTGCCCTTGGGCAAGGGGACAAGAGCATCCTGAGAAGCATGAGTCTAGCATTGAACACGCAGCATGTTACTATTGCTTGCTCCCTGTGAAAGCAAATCTGTCACCCTCTGGGGCTCAGCTGAGAACCAAGCATTTGTTCCAACATGGGAAGAGAAAGGTCTGCTGGAGTTTCAGAGAGTAGAACCCATACTGTACACAGTAGGCAGAGAACAGAACCCACGCTGAACACAGTAGGCAGTTTTTACTCATTTCCCTTGCTGACTTTAAACCTTAAATGCCATGTAAGAAACATCCCTACTCTGTGAACTTGGGACTGGATATATGACATTTTTCAACACACTCGTCTTTAGGGCATGGTTGAGGTAGGTGTGAAGGCATTTCCCTTCTTGACCTCAGCCTCCACTCTATGTGAAGGACCTGGGAATTGGGCAGAAAAGAATTCTGAACCTCATGTAGCCTTGGGCAAGGTTCTGGCATTCACCACAGTAGCCACAGCTGGTACCGTTACAGAGTGGAGATGATGATTAGAGAATGGGAGAGAGGAGTCACACTTCCTAACTGGGTGCAGGCACATAACTGAACTAAGAACAGCACCTGGGAGCCTGAGGCTGGAGCTCTGCTGCAACTTAAGGCCAGCACTGGGCAACACAACAAGATTGTATTGCATCAAAAAACAGAAAAGGAAAACTAGGAGCCCTTTCACGTATGGTGCTGGTTTATAATTGATCATCACTTAGCCTTTAAAGTGGAGCCTGTGTAGGTGAGCATGCATCTCAGCAGTGCCCTCCTTCATCCAGCCAGATTCTTGTCCTCTAGGGAGTGAATTCTGCAGCCTGTGGAATGTAATGATCTGGACGTGAGCTGATTGCACCAGACCTGAGAGTCAGCGTCAGGGTATGCAAGGAGAGAGAGCAAGCCTGGAATAATAGTGCGGAGAGGTGGGACTAAAGGAAACCCCACTTCCAGCGTCCTTGTGGCTACACTGATTATTCTCTGAAATCACTAGATTTTGCCCTAGAGGACTACATGGTGGTAGATGCTGTCCGATTCATTCATCCAGCATGGAACTTGTCATGAGTACATCTTAATCCATACTTGCCCAGCAATAGATTCTGTTCTGAAAGAAATGAAATCCTGAAATATTCTTCAGAGTCTAGATTTAAGTTAAAGGAGCCAAATGTCTAAGAAAACAAAGCTGTGCTGCATGGAGCCTAGGGCTCGTGCATGCCTACTTAAGCGCTCTACGACCCAGCAATACCTCTGACTCTGGATCTCAGACACATTTTATCTTTTTCATAAGTATTCTCTCTGTCTGAGTCTGTGTCTGTAACACAAAACCCACCCTATGGTTGTTGTTTTGTTTTGTTTTTGTTTTTTGTTTTTTTCTTTTGTTTTGTTTTTTTGTTTTTTTACTTTTGTCAGCCGGGCGGTGGTGGCTCACGTCTTTAATCCCAGCACTCCGGAGGCAGAGGCAGGTGGATCTCTGTGAGTTTGAGGCCAGCCTGGGCTACAGAGTGAGTCCAGGACAGGCGCGAAGCTATACAGAGAAACCCTGTCTCGGAAAAAAAAATACTTTTGTCTTACTGGGTTTGTTGTTATTGTTTTTGTTTATTTTGATCTTAGTTTTATTTGTTTTAGGGGGATTTGGAGTTTGGGGGGTTTAAGAGAGAGAGAGCACAATGTCAGGTTGGTAGGGAGGTAGGAAAGATCTGGGAGGACTTGGGGGAAGGGAAAGAGTATGATCAAAATATACTGTATACAAATTTAAATTAAAGAAAAGACAAAACAAAAAAAGAGTTACCCTGTTATGGAACTCTAAGTGTATTTCCCACATCACTTCATGACACCTGGATCTCGTGTGACCTCAGCAGGCTTTCAGGTGAGCCTCCGTTCACATCTGCATTCTTGCCAGGTTCTCTGTGATACCTGAACGTCCTTTCCATTCCTCTGTGCATTCATTCATCTTGATGGCCAGAACTCTACCAGGACTCGACCAGCTTCAGAGGTACACGACAAAACAACCCAGAGCAGTTCTTGGAGTCTGACAGGTTTATCTATGGAAAGCACAACATTTCTTTTAGCCATACAGATAATAAAATTATGCCATTTCAGGAAAATTGATGCAACCAGAGATAATCATGTAAAGAAAATTAAGCCAGCCGCAGAAAAACAAATAATGCACGTTTTCTTACGATTTGTGCATCCTGGGTTTTATATAAATATATAAAATACTGTATGTCGGCATGACATGAAAGTAGATGTGAGACTGTCTAGGGAAGTAAAGGGGACGAGGGGAGGGTAAAAAGGGACAACAGTGTATGAATGGAATATGCTTGAATGAACATACACAATGGCACACTTAAAATAATATAAAAAATATATAACACATATGCATAGAGATAGATAGATATAGATAAATAGATGATAGATCGATGATAATTAGATAGATGATAGATAGATAATTAGATAGATAGATAGATAGATAGATAGATAGATAGATAGATAATTAGGTAGATGATAGATAAATAGATGATAGATAATTAGGTAGATGATAGCTAATTAGATGATAGATAGTAGATGATAGATAGATAGATAGATAGATAGATAGATAGATAGATAGATAGAGGATAGATAGAGGATAGGTAGATGGAAGAGTGCTGCATTGCTGCTGGTGCACAGGCTGAGTGGAAGGGCGGTGCCATGGAAAGTACATCAAGTGTTGAGTCTCCATTCCTGCAACACCATGACTAGGAGAAAGTGGGGTGGCATCACAGACAGCCAGGAGTGCCCTGTGTGCTAGGCTGTGGACCCCACTTTGTGGGCATGAGTGGAGCAAGGGTAGCACATTTGGGTGAAGACACAAAAGTGCTAGAAATGATGCCCAGAGCATGGAGTGAGGCCTGCTGAGGAGAGGTGAGGGGGACGGCCCTGCAGCAAACAGACTACCTCACTAGCTAGGGAAATCTGCACAGCCTGGCATTCACAGTGGCAGTAGCAGCAAGGCCTTGCTGTGTACTTAAACTCTCTGCAGGGCATTCCTCTCTGTTTGACCTGGCTTCATGCTAGAGTATTGCTCAGGGTTATTTCTGCTACAGTTTAGACAGCTTTGAAACCAAAGTCGCTTGCATCAACCAATATTGATGTTTCTTGTGGGTTTGCCCATTGATTGGCCCAGGGTCATTTGGGCAGGGCAGAGTTCTAGATTGTTTGGTTTCTGGCATGTTCCACAGCTTCCTCTTTTCTCCCTCTACAGCTAGCTGCCCAGCTCTAAGAATGCATAGAATGATTCCTAGCCCTGGCAGTTTTATTTTGGAGACAATTTCATTACTCATAGTAGAAAGCGAAGAGTTGCTGTTGCCTTCTAGCACGTGGAGACCAGGGAGGCTGCTTAAACCAGTACTGAAGTATCGCTGCTATGAACTTACCAGACTCCAGACTACTCTAGTCAGTGATGCTGAGCCTGGGAAAACCTGAGGGAGGTAGCAGGTAGATGTCCAAGACTCCACAGCATAAGACTGGGAAACATTAAAAGTTTGCTTACGCCGGGCGGTGGTGGCGCACGCCTTTAATCCCAGCACTCGGGAGGCAGAGCCAGGTGGATCTCTGTGAGTTCGAGGCCAGCCTGAGCTATCAAGTGAGTTCCAGGAAAGGCACAAAGCTACGCAGAGAAACCCTGTCTCGAAAAACCAAAAAAAAAAAAAAAAAAAAAGTTTGCTTACATCATACAGGCTCGATCCTCAGTGGCCAAAGCAAGTGACGTGGACAAGCTCAAGGTTATCAGGCCCAGCTTTTCACCCTGCCCACACTCCTGGGAGCACTTCAAGGTGTAAGGTAATAAGAACCAGCCAAGGGCTGCAAGAAATGGTCTAATTGGCCTCAGCCATGCTACTTCCTGCCCATAGAGGATCAGGATGTAGTTTAAACATCACACATCTTTCTTTTTTTTTTTTTTTTCTGTCTTTTCCTAAACTTTTTGGCTTCTGGAGACTGGTCTCCACATGTTAATAAAAGACATTTCTCCTGTTAAAACTTCGCTTCTGTCTAGGGATACGATTCAGTTAATAGAATGCTTGCCTAGTGTGAGTGGAGTCCTGGGTTCCATTGCCAGCACTGAATAAAATTAGATAGTGAGAGCCTGTAATCCCAGCACTCAGGAGGTGGAGACAGGAGGGTCAGGATCACACCTCAAGCTGGAAGGCAGCCTGGCTCCTTGAGACCCTGCCTCAAAAAAAGCCAAGCAAATGTCCCAAGTTTCTGTTTTTCTCCTAAAAGCAACAAGCCTAGACATGTGAGCTCAGACAGTAAGACTCTCTTCAAGTTTGATTTGAATCAAAGATCCTAGATGAAAATCTGTGACTTGATCTGTTGAATATGAGCTGCTGCTTTTACTTCATGGCCCAAACTTGGCCTCTTCGACCATTTTGGAAGGACTCTCCCTGTAATACCCTAATGCCCACTTGGAGGCAGCTCCTAACTGGCCCTCATGCATCCTCACATGGCTTCATGGAAATCCAAGGGGAGGCCATCCTGGGAAGCTTTGCTGATGTCCTTCTGACCCTTGGAGTATCCACAAAGAACAATGACTGGGTACCTACTCTCTCACAATTTTCTCTGTGTCAGACAATGGGAACATCTCCTCTTGAGGTCACGGTTGGGATCTTCTGGGTACAAATGGTCCAACCTAGACAGGGTGCTACAAAGTTATTGGTGGGTCGGCTCTGAAGAGCTCAGAAACGTTAAGAGAGAATTCAAATAAAAGAAATCATTGCTTGAGATATGTATGAAAAATGAGCACATTCATGCATATAACCCAGAGGATATAGCATTATAAACCCCCAGAGTGCCTCAATGAAGGTTGTAGGATCATCGAGTTTGGCAGACAGACAGACCTCTGACAGCACATCTCTCCCTTCCCGCTCTTTCCATCCCACACTCGACTCCCTTAAGAGAGTCATTTGTGCTGAACTGTTCCAAGGTCACCTATTAATATGGCGACTGCTGTTCTCTGTCGGCAATCCTGGCATGTTCTGAGCCAGGGGCCGAGGAAAACGTTCCCATCTACCTGGCATAGCTGGTCACTCTGGGTTGGGCTTTGAGAGTCTGGACTGTGTTCAGAGGAAGAACCAGTTGGCTAGGGTCTTTATCCAAAACCCATCTGGGGAAAGCATAGATGATGTTAAGCCCCAGACAGCACAGGAGAGTGGAAGCTGTGTGAGTGGATGCAGGGTGAAGCCATTGTCTGATTTCAAAGGTAGACAAGGACTTGACATCTAGGACTCCCTTAAGTATCTTTTTGGTTGACCCGTGTTCCCCTGAGTCCCCTGCCTGGAAGAGCTGTTATGCCATCGGAGCCACAGAGATTTGGAAACACTCAGAGCCAGGGTGGGAAGTCGACGCAGCTACGCCCACGGAGCCTGTTCCCCTTCTCCTGGCACCAGAAGCCTGCTTTGTTGATGCTGCTCTTTGTTGTTCCTGAGAATATAAAAAAAAAAAAAAAAATTGCATATCAGAGGACAATAAATCAGTACTTCACAATTTCCCTCTTGGAGAGAGAAATATAAAATATTGAAATCATCAATATTTTTCATTTAGAACAAGGAGAATAAGATTTAAATTACTAAACAAAACTAGTGATGAAGGAGTGGAGCGGGTCTCATAAAACACTGTGTCATATATGAAGAGCTGTGACAGAATGGGGGAAGCCAAGAAATATACCAGGTAAGAAGATGGATGGAAGGGACCAGGAAGGAATAGGTGGGCACTTGAGCCGACCCTAATCTGATGGGTGGGTCAAGGAGGGAGCTCTGGAGTTGGGATGATCCAAACCCCAAAGTGAATGAGATGATTAGTTCAGACCCTGGCAGCTGAGAGTTGAGGCATCAGAGCTAGGCTTTGATTAGCTCCTGATTCATACCTAGGCTAGATTTTGTGGATGATTATGCGCTCTCGCTCGCTCTCTCTCTCTCTCTCTCTCTCTCTCTCTCTCTCTCTCTCTCTCTGTCTCTCTCTGCCTCTGTGTGTGTGTGTGTGTGTGCGTGCGTGCGTGTGTGTGTGTGTGTGTGTGTGTGTGTGTGTGTTCACATGTACATGCATGTGTGCATGCTCTTGGGTGAATGTGCATGTGTATGTATGTGCAAGTGCACATGCTCATGAAAGCCAGAAGACAACCTCAGGTGTTGTTTCTCAAGTACCATCCATCTTGGGTTTTTTTTTTTCTATGTCTTTTTGTTTTGTTCTTGGCGATGTGGTCTCCACCTGGCCTAGAATTCTCTATGTAGACTACGATGGCTGGCCAGCGAGCCCCAGCGATCCTCCTGTCTCCCCTCTCCTCCCAGCACTGGGATGACAAAGACAGACTGCCATACCCATCTTTCCATGTAGATTGTAGAGATCTCACTCCCATCCCCACGTTTGTGAGGCAAGTGCTCTACTGACTAAGCCATTTCCCCAGCACTGACACGTTACGCAAGACCAATCTAGGGAAATACAGACTGCTGACACCCAGATATGACTGGAAAGTACGAAGGCTGTTGCCTGATTCAGAACCCAGACAGATTAAAACTGACAGAATACACAGGCTTGGGATTTCATCACTGGAAATCCAGAAAAGAAACAAAAATCAGAAACAATCTGAGTATTTACCACCTTCTCAGACTGTTTCTCTTACTTGCATCAACGAGAACAAATAAAAAATACTGTTTCTATAAAAACTGATTATCCCTGATAAAATAATCTGGAGATAATTTTTTTAGATCATCTTTGAAAACTATATACGGCGCCTAGCTGCTTTGAATGCACACGTGTCATTAGCCCCAGTTGCAGATTAGAAGGGATGGGCTCTATGAGGAGCGCGGTGAACAGCACGTCACGGGTCACCAAGCAATCAGCCCCAAATCGGAGCTGTTAGTGCCTCGGCTTGAGATAGCCTCATTGAAAGCTACTGAGCTGATTTTAACAACACAGGGTTTAAGGCCTGCTACCAAATCACAGCCCACGGCCACTATTTAGCTTGAATTTGAAGTTTTTAGAAAGTACAAAGTTCTGAAAGTCGTGGAGAGGAAATTTGAGCTGTGTGATGTGAGTAGATGATATTTAATGGCCACCGAGGGTTAATGAAACATTTCATAGTCATTGACAAACTGCAGAGAATACAAAGAGAGGAGATGAGAATGAAGGTGCTTGGCCAGGATCTCACCTGGCCCTTTTCAAAGCTCGTTTGCACTCAGAACGAGCTTGCAGAAATGGGCCCGGATCCCCGATGAAACAATTGCTTGTTATTAATATGCTAATCTGGGTCAGGTCTTCTAGAATTTTTTTTTCTAAAGTTGACTCTCTTAGGTGACTTGCTTTGCAGAGTTGGACAAAGAGCTCTTGGCAATATGTAACTTGAGAAAATTAATTAATACCACAGCTACTTGATCAACTGGCAAGCATGCCACACACCTATCATCCACGGTGGGATTATTTTAATTGACGCTGACTGTGTTAGCAGCTGCACCATCACCTTACAAAATGTCGAGGATTAGAGGAAGAAACGGCAGAGCCAGAGGACAGGGTGGTCCTTCTCCTCACTGAGTATAGAGAGTCTTGGTGACATTCTGTAACAAAGGACAAGCACACCTCAGATAACTGTAACACACTTACTCGATGGTTGTTTGGCATGGCAGCAGGGTCTTCAGAAGGTCCAGAGTGAACCAGATATTGTTAATGCCCAGATTTGATGAAGCTTGAAGAGCAATGCAGAAATATAATTGGACAAAAAGGGTGTGTGGGGGTGCCAGTGCGGTGAGGGAAGAGAACAGGGGCTGTCTGCACAACTCCTCTGACCTGTCCCACTCCTCACTTCCTGTTTCTGCCTATGGTTATGAGCAGGGATCCTTCCTCACTGGAATCGTAGTCTCACAAACTACCATCAAATGAGTTCAATCAGAGAATTTACTTATGGTGAGCTCTTATGTACATAGAGAGAAGGCTACATAAATTAGATTGTCATAGATGGTTTTGGGGGAAAGAACCATGGTTTCCATGAACTTCACTGAGGGAAGAGAAATTCTACACGTTTCTTCAGGGAAGAGTGAGAAGCTGGACTGGGAGAATGGGAAAAGTTGAGAGGGACTCTGCTTCTGAGGCCATCAAGGTGGGTATCACCTTATGGGCCTCAACACTGGCATCATCTCAATCCAAAACACAGAAGAACTTACAGGCTCTGGGCTGGGAAGGGACAGGAAGGTGATGGGGACCTCCTGGTTGTAAGGATGTAAGTCCCCTGGGCTTCAGAAAGCTGCCGTGAGTGAGTGTGGGTGTAAGAAAATGGAAGAGTCAGTATAGAAATAAAACTCAACCTACTTTAGTTCTGCAGGGGAGGGAGGGGTCTCAGGGATCAGGGCAAATAGAACACTGTTTGCAGGGAACAGCTGCATCCTTAGGAGACAGTTACCACAGCCATGGGTGACTGACAGCCACTACCAAGCGATCATCTCTACTAACTTTTTTTTTCCTCGAGAGTTTAGAAGTCTTCTGTTCGAAGGTATTAGCAAATAAGATTTTAAACAGTTAGAACAGAGTCCAAGTGAGAACCAGAATCAGCCCAGGGGACATCAGAAGGCAGAGCCTGGTTTAGAGGCAGGCATGGGTGTATCATGAGAAGGGGTCAGGCACTTGGAATGAGCAGGGAATTTAATGGAGAATTCTGGACAAGAAACTGTCATAGAGAAAGCAATTGCCCTAAGCAGAGTGGAGGCTGTGATGGGTGAGCCCAGAGCATGGGATAATTGGGAGGGCTCCAGGGTCCAAACCTTCAGCAGCAGAGGACCATGTGGGCAGGTTTAGAGGTATGGGTGCTTGTGGCATATCTCCCCAAACATTGCTTGCTACCCTCCACAGAAAATAGAGTGATGGGTAAATCAGTCAGCACCCAGCAAGGGGATGACCTCAGCAATTACAGGACAGTGCTCATCTTAATTTTTAACAGATTGACTAAAAAATCCACAATTATCCTGTGCTTACCACACAATGCTCATTCATTCATTCATAGATGAACTGATTTCACTTATTTATTTAACCAACAAGTCCTGGGCAGCTTGTACATGCCAGACGTTGAGGGGACACGGGAAAATACGAAACAGCAGTAGCCCCTGGCCGGCAAGAGCCCAGGCGCTGTCCTAGAGAGCAGAGAACAGCTGAAGGATTAACTCTGGGACTGGCGAGCATGCTTCCAGAGGTGGCCCCACCCAGCCTTCATCTCACTAAAGCCCCCTCCAGCCTGTGAATGTAGTCATCATGGTTCCGGAACTGTCTTTGGCTTTCTTGACACCTATAATTAATCGTTGCTCTTCAGAAGAATGGCTCTGGGCCCTTGGGAGTTAGAACCGCCTTTTGGGTTTTCAGAGGCAGATTAGAGTTTGTTTAACTTGGTTGGTGTTGAATGCTCATCCTGGGGTTTCCGTTCTCTGCATGCCACTTCGCACTGAAATGTGCGTGCCTATCTGGTCCTATCCATTCATCCGCCTTGCTCTTCATCTAGCAGGCCAGTCCAGTGCAGCTATTGTCATTTTACCACTGAGGAGATGGGGGTTGGTGATTAGCTGGGGGCAAGGAATGTCCCTGGGACAGCTACAGTTGGGAAAGATTTAGCATTGAAGTCAGACCTCCTACTCTTAACTTCTGTCTTCAAACAGACATGAATGAATGAATGAAAATCAGAAGCTACCACCAACCCATTTTGAGTAAGCAGGAGTTTTTACTTTACATTGTAAGGGAAATCAAGACCACAGCAGAAGGCACCATGGTCGCTGCCTGTGCCCTTGTGGTAGACAATGACCCAGCCTGCCTGTCCTTTCCCTGGAACCTCTGCGTCTACTCTCCACACTTCGCAATGATCCTCACAAACTGAGGTCTGTGACAGTCATCCTTCCCTTCCCTCCTGACCCCCAAGAGGATTAACTTTTTTCAGCCATGTTGAGGTGTGAGTCCTACCCCCCCCCCCGAAATCCACTCATTCAAAGTTCATAGTACCTAAAGTTGTGCAACCATTACAGGATCTTAGAACATTTCTACTGCCTAGAAGGAAGCCTAGCCCCCATTAACAACCACGCCTAACTCTCCATACCATTCCCAGAACATGTAACCACTACCCCTGTTCTTATCCTGCGAAGTCACTGACTGTGAACATTCCCAACAAATGGACTGTATCGTATGTGACCCTTTGTGACCGTCTCTCCTACTTTTATGTCTTCGTTTTGCGTTTGGCTCACTGAGTTTAGTTAGACTTTCTTGCCTGAGTGTGAGTGGCAGGTTTTTGACTGGAGCTGGGGCGGCTTCTCAGTAGCTACACCACAGAAGAAGATGAGACCCCTCCCCCAATAACCATCAACTGCCAGTTAAGTCCCTGAAGGAGGGTGGGTCCTCCGCCATCCACGATAAAATGTTGAGGGCCTCCGTCTAGAGCAGGGATTATGCAGACAGCCACAGCTACAGTGCATCTGTGAGTACAATGGCCGTGTCACATCTACAAGTCATCTTTTTGCTCACATCCCCCAAGCCTCTGCATATCACTTTTTTTCTGCCTTCTCTTCCATGATGTCCCCTGAGCCTTGGAAGGGGTGATGTAATTGTCTCATTGAGGATGGAAAACTCTGCCATCGTTGATTCTGGGTACTTGGGCCGCTGTGGGTTTCTGCATTAACTGCCTCATGTGGTAATTAGAAGCTTTTCTGATGAAGGCTGGACACAGCACTAATCTACAGTTATAAACAAGAGGGTCTAAAAGGCAGTTTGGAAAAAAAAATGTCAAGTTGGCCAAACAACAGCAGTAGATTTCCCCTACAGGGCCTATGACCCACCCCTACTCCCCGCAGCCACAAGCTCTTGACAGGTTTACCGAAGCAGGGAAAAGTTCCTTCCTGTGGAACAGGCAGGGGAAGATGAGGGGAAACAAAGGCTGTTGGCTACCCTGTGACAGTCTTCCACTGCTGCATTAGGGCACCAGTCATTATTATAGCTTGCAGGAAGCATAGGTGGGTAAGGTTGCTGGGAACCTTACTCTCCAGTAGCCTGCGTAGAACCCTCCAGCACCAAGAAGGCCAGCAAGTACTTAGAAGACGCTTCCAGCTCAACTCCAACCTCATTTCTTAGGTCCTGTGTCCGAGTGTACAATGTCTTCAGCAGTAGGGTCTTGCGATGAAGTTCTGGTGGGCAACCAGGACTAATGGCAGGACCCTTGGGACCTCACTGGCCAACAACTCACAGAAAGGTGTTCCATATCTGGCACCACACCAGGAATTTTATTTTAAACCCATAGCTTTCTGGGGGGAGTGTTACTCAATGATGGAATATACCACATTACTCTTTTTACTCCCTTCCACCTCCATTAATATTTATAAGGCCAATAACACATGCCTTTCTCAATAGGCAGACCCTGTGTGTGTGTGTGTGTGTGTGTGTGTGTGTGTGTGTGTGTGCATGCATGCACGTGTGTGCCCTTGCACACAAATGCGCACACACAAAGATCAAGAAACTAAAAATATGACCATGAGAGGTGAAGAAGAGACTTTTTGTTTGTCTGAAGTCTCACTATATAGCTGACCTTGAAGGCTCTCTCAATACTCCTTCTTCGACTCCCAGGCACTGAGATTACAGGTGCCTAGCCCAAAACCAAGCAAGACTATTTTTAAAAATTATTATAAGTCAGGAGTCTGGCAAAGAAAATGAAATATAATGGGGACTCTCTCTCTCTCTCTCTCTGTGTGTGTGTGTGTGTGTGTGTGTGTGTGTGTGTGTGTGTGTGTGTGTATTGGATGAATAAAAGATAATGATAAGAGAGGAGAAGTATGAATATAAATGAATTTACTTAAAGAAACCTCAGGTTGTCAAGGAGAGCTTGGAATATGTCAAGATTCTTTTCTCATATCCCTCCCTTTTTTGCACTGAATTATCTAGAATAAGGGTCAGGAAACTTTTTCTGCACATAGACAGTTAATAAATACTTTATGCTTCGTGAGCCATGCAGACTCTTTAGCAACAGCTTAGTTCTGTTCTCAAGCCTGAGCAGCCACAGGAAGAAGGGGAATAATTGCATTCCTGGGCTCCATCTGCAAACAGGCAATAGGTGGGATGCGGCTCAGGGACTGGAGCATGCTGACCTCTTCCGTCATGGCGTGATACTTTATGCCTTACTATTTTAATTTTTAAAAGTTTAAAAAACTGCCTACGTGCTTCTGTATATTTTATCTGTACATGTGATTGCAGTGTCCACAGGGACCAGTAGAGGACATTGGATCCCCTGGAGCTGAAGTTGAAGGTGGTTGTGAGCCACACTGTGGGTACTGGGAATCAAACTCAAGTCCTCTGCAAGAGCAGCCTGTGCTCTTAACCACTGAGCCATCTTTCCAGCTCAACTTTCTATTACTATTTTTTTCTTCCCACAATCCCAACCATCATTTGTCTTCTGGAAGACTCTGAAAACAGAGCTGAACTGATACCTCATTTAAGAAACCTTTGACCTACAAAATGGAAGCAGACATAAAATAGAAGCAGAAGCTTTATCCATTAATGAGTTAAGCATGGGCTTATGTCATCATGTCATTCATCCTTTTAAAAGAATCCCATGAATCTGCTCACTCTCACTTGAACAGAGATTTACTTGAAGACTGAAGTCCACAAGCTGCTTCTTAAAAAAAAAAAAACCACTATTGCCATATATATATATAACACTGTGTAAATATTAGACTGAAGCAAGAGAGGGGCAATGATGTGTGACCGATGGAGTCTCTCCTTGCACAAGTGCAGAGGCAAGCAAATGCAAGAATGAAGTAAAAGAGAGAGACAACAGGATCCACTAAACAAAACAGGAGACCAAGTCAGCATTCAGGAGGAAGGATGTGAGCCCCCACTTCCCCAGCCCTCACCCCAGAACATGAAGTCTACTCTTCTCAACTAGAATTTCCACCAGGTAACAACACTGAAAAATTTGCATTGGTCTTCCTGGAACCATTTTAGTAGAGGTGTCTCTCCCAACATGCACTACACCTACCTTGATGTACTACTTCAGGAAGTCCCGCCTCATTTGGGGCTTTTCCTGGGGTGGGTAATAGGAGCCACCAGAATCTCAAGGACAAGAGAACCTTTAGGCTCCCGCAGCTGTGTTCAGAACCACAGACAGTGCCCAGTGGCGGATTTGCTCGATACTTGATGTGTTTGGAGAGGCTGGGGAGAACTATGCCATGGATGTGTCTCCTACCACAACAGTAGCTCAGAAGAGAGCAGACATGTCAGGCGCATGGTGCTTCCATAGCTCTCACCCCCTGCACAGCAGCAGCTTGCCCAGTGAGGCTGAGACTCTTCGTCTTGATGGCAGGTGGGGCTGCACTGCCACACTGCATGTTGCAGACGCATGTGAAAGGGATGTCAGGGTCAAAGGAGTGACTTTCACTGGCACTTTAATTCTGAGCTGTTCAGGACACTTGAGAAAGTTGAGTGGTTGTTAGGCAGGGGAGGTCTGGGTGGGTACATGATGAAGCCAAATATGAGCTTAGTTATAAATAGGGCTGTCCACACTGCTGGCTCAGCAAAGAGCCCATTCCCCAATCTGATGCAAGGGCATCTGGCCAAAAGAGGGAAGATGATACAATCTGGGTTGAACTCCAAAAGAATCTAACAGCAGGGGTCTGATCATGCTGCAGTCATGACTGACTGCTTAAGGCAATTTTTTTGTTCACAAATGAAAAATCAGAGGAGAGCTGCTGAGCTAGGGTTCTAAGAATGGCGGGGAGGGATTTATGTAAGAAATATGAGTCTATTCTGGGAACTTGGATTGCCTCATTTATAAAGGCAGGGACAGATGGGATCACTTTGGTGGGAAGGAATCTGCGTTACGTTCTACTTGCATTATTTGCCTTCGTTTAAATATTCTTATTAGTAATATGTGTGTCAGAACAAAATCATTTGCTATCAATCACCACAAACAATGAATAATCCCATGTAGAATCGGTCTACATGTTTTTGACAGTTACAACAACTTCACTGGATTTGGTTTCTTCCCTTGAAATGGAAGGAAGATGTTTCTGCTGAATTCTTAATGCTTTGCTTTGGGCCTAGATTCCCCTCAAAGAATTTTTAAAGGTCTCATTTCTCTCTTGTCTATTGAACTGTCCTCTAGGGAGGTTAAAAAACAACAACAACAAAAAACCAAAAACTTCCTGATAAAATGAAAAATCCTTAGCTGCTTCTTTGTTTGTGTGTTACATTTATGGAAAATACACTCTGTTGTTCCTGTGGGCTGTGGAAACAAAGCATGCATGGCTGTCCTTTTGAACTTATCTTTTAGCAGACATCAAATGACTGCATCGCGGCTGTGTCCTAGTTAGCTTTAATTGTCAACTTGTCAACTTGACACTGCCTGAAGTCATCTGAAAGGAAAGCCTACATTGAGGGATTGCGAAGATTAGATAGGGCTGTGGGTGTGTCTGGGAAGGGCTGTTGTCTTGATTGTGAATTGATGTAGGAGTGCCTATCCACTGTGGACATCGCCATTCCCAGGTTGTGCATCGTCCTGGGCTTTCCGAGAAAGCTATCTTAGGCATTAGGCTGTGGGCATTAGGAGTGCCAGCAAACAGCACTCCTCTGTGGTTTGTTTGAAGTTCCTGTCCTGGCTTTCCGCAGTGATTGTGAACTGAAATAAACCCTGGGCTTCCTTGAGTGGCTTTTGGTCATGGTGTTTATCATGGCAACAGAATGGAGGTAGAAGAGGCTGATGACAACCAGAGCCGGGGAAAGGCACCGGATAAGGGCTGGACAGAGAGAGGCAGTGACTGCTTTCTATCAAACCTTCCAGAAAAGTATCTGGTTTTGATGACAGAGTGAATGTAATGGGAAAGAGAGCTGTGAAAATGTAGAAAGAAAAGAGTATGTCAGGTGAGGGCACAGCACGTACAAAGACCCTGAAAAGACAATGACCTTAGCAGCTTAAGTGTACCACGAAGTGTGTGGTGGGACCCAGGCGGTTCTGGGCAAAAAGATCCAATCAAAGATGTGTCTGGTTAACCTAAAGCATGCGAGATGTCTGAAAGCTGGAGATAAAAGTCCTATTCAAATTTCAAAAGCTGAGTTTGGAAACTGAGGACCATGGGTAAGAGCAGGGGACAGTTAAGGGACAGCTGCATGAGCAGGAGGTGGTACCTTGTCCGAGAGGGAGAAGCACAGACAGTGAGCAATGGCCAGTTTTAGCATAGGGTTTGAATTTCTAGCTGGGACCAGACAATGGGCTGGAGGTGTGGGAAGAGGACAGAGAGCCTGCAGGCTTCTTCAGTTCTAATTACACCAAAATGTGCTAGAGAGCTGGCTGGCTTTGAGTCCACTCAAGCAAAGACAGTGTCTTAGTTAGACATGTTTAAGGGAGCAGGGTGGTAGCTGGGGATATGACTCTGCAGCTAACAAGTACTGCCCTTGCAGAGGAGCAGAGTTAAGTGCACAGCACCCACAAGGGGGAGAGAGGCTCACAACCACCTGTCACTCCAGCCCCAGGGGACCTAATGCTCTCTTCTGGCCTCCATGGGCACTGCATGCATGGGGTGCGAATGCACACGTGCTTTCTCTCTCTTTCTGTCTCTGTCTCTGTCTGTCTCTGTCTCTCCTTCTCTCTCTCTTTCTCTCTCTGTCTCTCTCTGTCTCTGTCTCTCTGTCTCTGTCTCTGTCTCTCTCTGTCTCTCTGTCTCTGTCTCTGTCTCTCTGTCTCTCTCTGTCTCTCTCTCTCTCTCTCTCTCTCACACACACACACACACACACACACACACACACAGCTTAAAATTTTTTTTAAGAAAGAAAGAAGCCACATGAAAGAAGCCACAGCAGAGAGAATGGTGTTGATGAAGTCCTAATTACTCATGTTGTTCGTTACCATAAAACTCCTTTTCACAGTAAGCAAGTTCAAGGAGATTGTGTCCCCACAAGCCAAAAACATTGGCAACATGTTTTTTAAATGTTCTGATTTACTCTTTGAAAAATTCATATGTGTATACAGTGTGCTTTAATCTTATCTACCCCCACCACTTCCAAATCTCTCAGCCCATCTCCCTCCTAATTTCATGTATTATTATTATTATTAGTCCCCTGAGTCAAATAAGTGCTGACTATATATATATATGTATGTATGTATGTATGTAAATGGGTGTGGGGTGACCGTCTGGGTCATGAGCACCTACCAGCAGCCACATCCCCATAGAAAAGTGACTTTCCCTCCCTCAGTCGCCATGACTGACGCTTTAGTTTGACTCTGAAGTTAACGTGCTCCCATAATAGAAACTCTAGACAGAAGAGAAGAGCAAAGAAAAGTGGCATCTAGTAAAACAATCGCTGTAACATCATCTTAACACAGTCTTAGCAGCACAATGCCTAGTCTCCCAAAATTGCATCTTTTCATATGTCCTATTTTTCAGTCATAATTTGCTTCTTATATAAAATAGTCCACTTGCATTATTAATGTTAATTCCATGCCAGAAATACACTTTTTTTTCTCTGAAGTGTTTCTGCAATGTAATGTTCTACTTTTACTGATTCCAAAATTCTTTCAGGAGTCCCCACTTAAGAGCATGGAGTGTCTATACTTTTCCTATTTTTACACAGGCTGAAAACGAGTGTGTTATGGTGTTCTCTGTCTGTGTATTGTGTGTCTGTCACTCTGGTTGTGTGTGTATGTGTGTCTGTGTGTGCGTGTGTGTGTGTGTGTGTGTGTGTGTGTGTGTGTCTGTGTGTATGTTTTGTGTCTGAGCTTATCTGCCTCTCTCTCTCTCTCTCTCTCTCTCTCTCTCTCTCTCTCTCTGTCACACACACACACACACACACACACACACACACACACACACACACACACACAGGTATGTATGTGTGAGTACATTCACCCTTGCCACACACATCAGTCTTCACTTTTTTAAATGTTTATTTATTATGTATACAGTATTCTGCCTGTATGTATCCCTGCACACACAGAAGAGGGCACCAGATCTCATTACAGATGGTTGTGAGCCACCATGTGGGTGCTTGGAATTGAACTCAGGACCTCTGGAAGAGCATCCAGGGCTCTTAACCTCTGAGCCACCTCTCGGGCCTTCCCCTCCCCCCCAGGCTTCATTTCTACAAGTAAAAGCCTCATATCTGTGCTGGATCTTGACAAGTTACATTTCAGAAAGATGTCTGAATTTTTCATTACATTTATTACATTTATTTGTTTTTGTGTGTTTGTGCTCATGTGTACACATGCCATGCTGTGTATGTGGAGATCATAGGATACCCACCATCCTGGGTATCATACTCAAGCCATAGACTCAGGGACAAACTCCTTTACCTGCTGAGACATCCCTACAGCCCAGAAAGGTATTTCACCACCAGCAGTAATGGATGAGAATTTGTTTTCTCCTGAGTTTGCCAAGAAGATTACTGGCTTTTTCTGATTATTTTGTCCATTTTGAACGCAAAATAAAACTCATTTCATTTTTATAATTTTTTGTCTTTTTGTTTTGCTGTTTGGCTAATAGTTATTCTTTCCTTATTGATTTTTTTAACCAGCTTTTTGTAAATTCAAAATAAAACAGGGTTTATGTGGCACAAACATCCTCAGTCATCTCCTCAGCCTTCCGTTTGCTTTATCTTGGTATTTTAGCTTATAAAAATTTTCATCCAAGTACCTTAATCTATCAATAATTCACAGAGTAAATTACGGTTATGGTTATAACTCAGAAAGGTCTTCTTTGCTCTGTTTCATAAATATTCAGTGGCTCTTTACCCTCTCAGTACCTTAATCTACCCAGAATTCATTAGATTATGTTTTAAATCTTTATACACTAGCCTTCATTTTTGGTAAGCATGAAGCCTGATAGATTTTGTCCTTAACAAATTGACTTTAAAAGTGTAAACTTTCAAGTACTGAGAGATAGAGAGATAGCTCAGCCATTAAGAGTACTTGCTGCCCTTGCAGAGGACTGAGTTCAGTTCTCAGCTCCCATGCTGGGTGCCTCACAACCACCTGTAACTCGAACTTCAGGGCCTTTGACGCCCTCTTATGGCTTCTGCAGGAGTTGCACTCATGTACACAGACACACACATACACACATTTTTTTTTATCTTTAAAATAAAACGCAACTTTCACTTCTATTATTCTACATTTTGCTTAGGATTTGAGAAAAATACAAATAAAAATTAAATCCCTCCGATGGTTTCCCTGTGGCTTTGCTTTCCAAAGTATTGTATTTCTTGTCTTTGCACAAAAATCTCCTTAACCCTTGTACACAGTTTTAATGGGCCTGGCATAATTCCATCATCCATGATTTATGTAAATTCTACTCAAGCCAATTAAAATTTCCAGCCTGTGTCCCCTCTGGAGGTACAGGGTATTTACTGTGACTTTACCTCACTGCTTAAATAAAACTATTTTGAATATCTGCATTGACTTCTTCTGCATAATTAAAGTTACTTCAAAAATTAAATGGAAAAAATGCCCTCTAAGTCCAGTATGGTTGTGAGCATGCATATACATAAGGAAAAGGTGTTTTCATTGTAGCCAAAAAAAGAAGACACTTTGAGACTAGAATTTTCCATCGACATTGGAACCACCAAAGCTCTGAACAGGGAGCCTCTCCAATGCTTCCGGTGATAGGCTCGAGATCTTTAATTAATAACATAACAAGCATGAAATTTCCATCTCTTTTTTGTAGGTGAACTGTGAGTATCATATCCTCTAGGGGAGACAGACTTACACGCAGTCACATAAACAAAAGCAGAGGAAGGCTACAAAAGCTGGCTCAAAGCGCTTGTCCCTGGGAAGTCTCCAGGAGCTCTCCATAACGGCATTCAACTTGGACCCATAAACGCAACTAAGAAAAGTACCGTGAAATGCAACTTACAGGTGTCAAACAGGGGAGAATTGCGAGAGGGCAAGGAGTGACACACAGAACTCAACAGACAATGCCACATCCCTGTTTGCTGGTATCTGGAAAAAAGATCTATGGGAAATGAATGATTCCCTAGGAGAGCTATGTGGGGATAACTGAGCTCCCCTTTTAGTCTGAGGAGCCCCCACCCCCCCCACCCCACAGACACACAGACGCAGAGACACAGCAGCCAGGGGCTGCTTCTTGGAGCTCATTGGCTGCCGCGGGGGTCTTGACCTCACGTGTGACCCTGGTTTGTGCTACTGAAGCCCGGCAGGTACACACCAAGGTCACTTCCCCTTGACAGAGAGACCTGTGTCTGGAATTCCTTCTGTGCCCGACATTGTGCTACATCCATATGTCCCTCTCTTCCTTTAATAATAGCACACAGAGAGGTCCTCTAAACACCACTTGTTCTGTGCACCAACTGAGACCCAGGGAACCAGCTGCTTAGTCAAGTAAGAGAACTGTGTGGTCCAGTTTACCTGAAGTGGCTTTGGGCAGTGCCTGTTGCTTGGGCATAATTATTGATAGTATCTACTTTCATCCTAAAACATATTCTGGTTTGAACAATAAATTATGTGGACACTGTATTAATTTCCTATTGCAGCTGTAACAGATTACCCCCAAATGCAGGGACTCAGAACAGTGCACATTTATTATCAGGCTGTTTTGTGGGTCCAGCATTGCACATAGCTGTGCCAAGTGCACATCTCGGTGTCTACGTAGCTATATGCACTTATGTGAGCTCCAGGAAAGAATCCTTGTCCTCACCCTTTTGAGTTTCAGGAGGCTGCACACATTCATTGGGTCATGGCCATGTCCAAAACCACCAATGGCAAGTCAAGTCTCTACCCCACTCCATCACTGTGACCTTCTAGTCTCCCTCCTTCTTGGGCACCCTGAGATTACATAGGATCTAGAATCATCCAGGCAAAACTCTATTTTAAGATGAACTGACCTGCTGTCTCCATGTAACCTGATATATCTCTTGGTCCCAGAGATTAGGAAATGTCAGTTTTTACAAGGGGTTGAGAGAGAGACAGAGTCGAGATCAGAAACCCCCTCCTTAGGACAGGTCATCTGTGTAGATGTCCTGGTGGGAAGAAAGCTGAGGGTTGGCCAGAGCCTGAAAATTAGGGATGAAATTCAATGGAGAGTGTCCCTTGGTGCTTGGTTTGTTCAAAACGATTGATGGATTAAGCACTATGAAGTACTCTGTCTTCAAGCTGTTAGTGGTCTAATGAGACAAGGAGCCAATGTTCCACATAGATAGATAGATAGATAGATAGATAGATAGATAGATAGATAGATAGATAGACAGATAGATAGATAGATGCATACATACATACATAATACATGATTGATAGATGATAGATAGATATAGACAAACAGATAAATAGATGATAGATAGCTAGATAGATACATATATAGATATATAGATAGATGATAGATAGATAGATGCATACATACATACATAATACATGATTGATAGATGATAGATAGATATAGACAAAAAGATAAATAGATGATAGATAGCTAGATAGATACATACATAGATATATAGATATATGATAGATAGATAGATATAGACAAACAGATAAATAGATGATAGCTAGATACATACATAGATAGATAGATAGATAGATAGATAGATAGATAGATAGATAGCTGTAAATAAATATTTGTATTATGTGCAGGTATATATATACATATATACATACGTGTATATATGTGTGTTCTGCACACATACACACATATGTGTGTGCAGAATACCTGTTTTTTTTACAGAGGAGTCTACAATAAATAACTCGATGTCAATGTGACATGAGATGTTAAACACCACGTACAAATGGTGGGCACCAGTACAAAAAGCAGAACCAATTTAAGTGTCATGTTTACAAACTAAATTAGGATTAGTCTGACCATTTTCTTGCTTATCACAGCAAACACTGAATCCTTTGTGGAAAAGGTCATTTCTTAAGTCTCTGATCAGCCCTCAACCTCCAGGGATCATCTCGTAAATAAACAACACAGCATATTTAAAACAAAATCTCTGTGGGCTTGTATCCAAGGGAGCTTTATGGATTTTTTTCTTGTGTAAGATCTGAATAACTGCAAGGTTCTAGGGACAAACTTCCAAGCTCTGTTTCAGGGTAAAAATATGGAGCTGAGATGCCTCCAACATGAGCCTGGAGTTTACATCCCACACATGCACCGTTGCATCAGTGACTCACGCCTTTCCTTCTCCTGGAGGAAAATCCAACGTGTGTGTATATATATATATATGTGTATATATATATATATATATATATATATATATATATGTTTTTCCAAATAGATGTGTTTAATTATTGTTATTTATGCATAGATGTGCATGCATGTGGGTATCTTTAGGGAGAAGAAGAAGGTGTCAAATTCCCAGGAGCTGGAGTTACTAGCTAGGTGATTGTTTGTTGCCTGACATGGATACTCAGAACTGAACTAGGGTCCTCTGGAACAGCAGTATGTGCTCTTAACATCTGAGCCGTCTCTCCAGCACTAAGATCTAGGTTTTATGTGGCAACATATGTATACAGAGAGAGAGGGGAGGGGAGGGAGGAGGGAAGAAGAGGGAGGGAGGGAGAGAGAGAGAGAGAGAGAGAGAGAGAGAGAGAGAGAGAGAGAGAATTGTCTCCAAACTTAACTGGAGATGCCAGACATTGTATCTGTGTTCATCTGTGATGAACCTGCAGGGATTCTATTGTGGTCCTTGCTTTGTTAGCATGCTGTACTACAAAAGATTTCTGGAAGGCAAAGAATGGAGCTGCTTTTGTTACGATTTTTAAGTTAGTAGAAGTTCCTAAAGATGCAGTCCACAGATGGTATCAACCTTGGCATCCCAGTCAGAAAATGTGCCACAAGGGGGAAATACAGACAGAAAACACTCACTGGGGTGATGGTGTCTTATCTTCACGGGGGAAACTGAGTCTCACTATGTTAGAGCTGTAACCAGTATAGGATCTTCATTTATCACGACTGAAAACAAGCCTTTGTGCACAATCCATTGATGTCCGGGCATGTACTACAGAAAAAAAACAAAAAGTCATTAGAGTCTGTGTTTTACTTTATTTGAATACTCTGCCCAAAGCAAATCAGAATCATCAGAGTGGAGAAAAGGTCACTGCCGTGCTCCCTGGGATGTTTCTCTTCAAAATGACTCACCAGGGCGTTGACTGCACATGGTGCTGTGCCTCTGACTCCATTGATCCAAGCTTCTCTTCCGGGACTGGAGTCATCCCAGGCTACAAAAGACACTGTCTTTTAAGGGCCAGCTCTCCATCTTGGCCTTTACTCAAAAGGAAAAACAAAGCATTGTAGAAGGTTTTGTTCTTCATCATTTCATCCCATTGTGTAAGATCACAATGTCAGATTCCGTGTCTTTCATGATGGGAGATGAGAAGACGAGCCAAACGCAGGGCACTATGTTAATAGTTTGTTGTGGTGCCGGAAGCCAACACACTGTGCGTGCTTTGTAATTTGGTTCATTATGCTTTTGCTTTTGGTCTTGTTTGTAAGGGAGTCTTGTTAATGAATCATATGGACAGCATCTCAGTCATTACAGGGCATTAATTAGTTTAAAGAGTCGTTGGCTTGCATATTGAGGCTTTACCGGTTCACATCTCTAGTAGATAAAACCCCCTAGACTCGCTTTCCCCCAGCTAGAAGGACATAGAGGGGCTGGGTACTAGGAAAGATGTGGCCTTCTTTGCTCTACCCTAGTGGCCTTCCCTAGCCCTCTTCTCCTACTCTCAGAGGCTATAACTCACAACCCAGTAAGCATGCACCCTACCCTCTGAAGCAGGATGTGTAAACACAGTGTCTTCACACCCCTGTGCCCACCTGCCCAACCCCTCTGAAACAGAGCATGGATCACACAGTATTTGTCTACCTTGCCATAATGCACATTTGCTCCAAAAAGTTCAGGGGTGATTGACATCCCGTGTGCCCCTCACATTGTATATCCACTAAGGTCATTTGATATTTATAATTTCAGTTTTGTTTTCTTTTCAGAAAATTCCATGACTCTGTGCCTGGGGAAACAGCTCAGTCAAGCAGGTCCCTGTCTTGGAAGCATGAGGACCTGAGCTTGTTTCTGTTTGCTGCTGTCAACTTTGTTTTGTTTTTAGACAGGATCTCACTATGTAGCCCTGAGTAGCCTTGAACTCACTCTGGAGACCAGGCTGGCATTGAACTCTCAGAGATCTGCCTGCCTCTGCCTCACAAGAGCTGGTCTAAAGGCATGTGCTGCTACACCCAGCAGGACCTGAATTTGATCTCCTGGGGCTCCCATAGAAAAGCTGGGCTGTGGTGATATGCCTGTAATCCCAGGGCTAGGGAGACTGAGACAGAACCTGGGACTCACTGGCTAGACGGTTGAGCTGAATGGGTGAGGCAGAGGCCAGTGAGGGACCCTATTTCAAAAAAAGAAGATAAAGAGCTCAAAAATAACAATATCCTAGGCTAAAATTTATCTGTTCTTGTACACACTGGGAGGCAGGGAACGGAGCTGGGCTGCTGTGGTGGTAACATACCCAGCCTGTGTTCTGTGGACTGTCTTGTGGGCTATGTAATACAGAGAGGATCATTGTGCATGTTGGTAGTAGGTACTCTTGTGGCTGGTAGGGAGACTATGCACACTTACTCTGCTCCCAAATCCATGGAAAACTTTGCCTCACATGCTACAAGTTTATAAAATAGCAGTCGATGTCATATAAAAAAAATCACATGGAGCAAATAACAACAATTAGTAGAGCTATTCGAGGCAAGCTGTGACAGCACCATGAATGGACATGAGCAGAGAGAGGGAACCATGGCTTTTGGAGTCAGTCCTGGCTTTGGATGCTGCCTAATCAATCACAAACCAGCTTTGTGACTGTGGACGGTGACTTCAACTTCTTTGCCTCAATCAGTATTTCTCTGAGTTGCTTTGAAGCAGATGTATAAAAAGCCTGGACATAGGCTGAACACCAAATAAATGTTAAGTCCCTTCTTTTCAAAGTAAGCTGTCAGTTTAATAAGCTTTGATATTGTTTACCACCGGGGCTTGTTTTTGTCAATTAAGACTGCATAGAGTCAACTGGCCCCAGGCCCGTGGACTCAGACTGACTGTCAGCCTCCTGTGCCAGAGTTGGGGAAAAAGGACAGATGGCCAAAGCTCAGGCCAGCACTTCAGACTCCTGTCTCTTAAAGAGAATCCACCTCTTGAGAAGAGGGCTTTATGCAAACAGTTCTATGTGAGGCCTCAGGTCTGGGCACTCACTAACCAAGCACATCTCCTCTACCCCTGTGCTTGGGAACCTGTCGAGGCCGACATGGAGAGGCATACATGCAGAGAGATTCCATGCTGTGTAAAGTGTTAACCGTGAGAGGCCAAAGCAGGAGCACCCTGGCTAGTCTGTAAGAATTGAAGGATAGTCCTGGGGTCTGTGCTGGGAAGGATGGGAATGGGCAGGAAACTGGGAAGCCCAGCTTGGGAGGAGGGTTTTATGTGACACCTGTGCCTGATGTATGCCCTGGGGCAGAGGAACTAAAAGGGATGGTGTAGTTGGTTGGTAAGGAACAAGAGGACTTCTTCATGATGCAGAAGGTGTTTGTGGCTGTGGGCTGTGGTGAAGCTGCTGATTTGACTTATCAAAGTAAAATCAGAGGTGTCTCAAGAGATGATTCAGTCACAAAGCATGATTTGAGCTCGCCTCCAGAGCACCCATATAAAATGCCAAGCATGGCAACATGTGCCAGTATCCCTGGTGCTGGGGACGGAGGCCGAGACAGGAGGATTCTTTGGGCCACTAGCCAGCTAGTCTAGCCATATTGGTGATCTGCAGGTTCAGTCTGAGACTCTACCTCAAAAACTAAGATGGAGAGATGGCTCGGCAATTAACAACTTATGTTGCTCTTACAGTGGCCCTGGGTGTACACACACACACACACACACACACACACACACACACACACACACACACACTTGCTATTCACCTGAGGAATGATAAGAAACTATTGGAAGGGGACTATCATGGGATGACCTAGAGATGTGATCGACACTGTGAAGAGGTCAGAGCAGACAGTGCAGTCACGATGGTTAACCCCAAAGTGCCCTTTCCAGTGGCCCTGGTGAGAGTGGCAGAGCCAGCCTCAGGAAGTGGTGACAGGAATGGAGATAGGGATGAATTCAGGAGCAATGTGGGCAAAAAGCTGATGGGGTGCTGGGGACAGAAGTTTCGCTGGAGGGTGGCTCTTGAATGTCTGCCTTGGACCCTGGCTGAGGCCAGCTCTTGACCAAAACCACATATGCCTCAAGATGATGAACCTGTGCCAGCCTCTGTTAAACCTTTGAGGGTCTCACGATCATCTCCCTGCCTGCTAAGACTGAATTAAATGACTTTACACACAAAACACTCACACCATTTCTAAAATAGGCTGGAAATACACCCTTTAAAATTGAAGTAAGATTTGGGTGGTCACCAGTCACTCATCCTGTAATCCCTCTCAGGAGGATCCTTGAGCTTGAGGCCAGCCTGAGCTACACAGTGAGTTCCAGGCTAGCCTGAGCTACATAGTGAGTTCCAGGCCAGTCTGAGCTACATAATAAGTTCCAGACTAGCCTGAGCTACATAGTGAGTTCCAGGCCAGCCTGAGCTACACAGTGAGTTCCAGGCCAACCTGCAGTGCAGAGTAAAACTTTGTCAAAAAAATAATAATAATCAAGCAAATGAAAGCTTTGGGTGAAAATCCAGAGCCATTCTCCTATCAGAGACCTCCATGTGTCACACTGGAGTCTTCAGAGCACTCTGTGATGTTATAGGAAGCCCTTGCCAATCACAGATGCTGAGGTCTAGAAGGGACAGGCCCTGCTCAGAGTCTGGGCCCCACTCATCTGAAGGTTGAGTAGCAGGTCACCTGCTCCCATGTGCAGGGCTCTCTCCTCTTCTCTGTGGGGTTGTGCCTCAATTCTGCCATAGTCATCAAAGCCAGTGATGTCCAGGCTCCACTTTCCAGGGAGCGTGTGGGACCCACATGCCATGGAGCTGGGTATCATGGGTGTTGTGGTTCACGGAGGTTTCCTAGTGAGATTTGAGCTTGCTTTACCCAGCAGGGCTGCATAAGAGGATGGATTGACCACATGTATGGTTACCAGGTGTTTGGAAGGGTCTGCACTTGGCTGTGCTGAGGGGAGGTAGAAGAGACGTAAGGGGCCAGTGGGTTTTGACCCAGGCCCTCCCGAGACTATCCTGTATTTCTGTCTGTCTCTCTCCCTCTATATTTCTATCTAAATATTTCTCACTTCTCCCTGCTCAAGAGTATTCTGGGGGAAAAAGTGGGAGCACATGGGAAATCAATTTTCAGCAAGTTCCTCAAAGTATGAAGGCTTCAGTGAAGTTGTAGGGATGTGACATGGGCACGCATTGGTAGAAGATCTTGTCTTCATTACCCCTTCGATATTTAGTTAATTTTTAGCCATTGCTTATTCAGAAATCTTTTAGTGATGTTCAGGTTTTCAGGAGTTATGAGACCCTGGGTTTTAGGAGTTACAAGACTACGTTTTCATGAGTCTCAGGAGTTAACCCTGTATGGGGGTCTCTCCACGGTTTAAGAAGCTGGAGTGTGTGTCACACTTCACCATCCTGGGGCAAGTTAGCCACGGAGAGCACTGCTCAAACCTGAGGAGTTGGCCTAGAAACAGGCCATGAAGTGCTGCTGGCATCATTTCCCGTGAGTAGCGAGTTTGTGGTTTCCCACCGTTGGCCATCTGTCCGTTCTTCTCCCCGTGGGCTCTGCCATGCGGCTCTACACTTCAAACATGATGGTGTGTGGGGGGCTCTTCCCTCTCTATGTACCTGCCTTGCTTTGTTTCTGAGCCTTGAACACAACTGCTAGAATCCTTCCTGTGAGTCACAGGAAACAAACACACGGTTTCAGATTTTCGAAGGGAGGGTTTGTGTGTGTGAGGCATCTCACTCTGGAGGGGAGAAGGAAGGTAACAGCATCCCTCAGCATTGATTTTCTGACACTGACAGCCCCTCTGGAGTGTGAGAGCGGCGTCCTTCAGAAAGGCTGTATTTGCTCGCTGTGATCTGGCCCTAACATGAGAACAGCAAGTGAAACTCACAAGGATGTCAGGTTTTGTGTGGGAGTATGCTCATGAGTGTGTCCCACACATGTGTACAGGTACATGTGGTGGCCAAAGGTCAATTCTGGGTGTCTTCTTCAATCACTCTATGAATTTCCTGAGACAGGGTGTGATCATTGGTCTTAACTGTCAACTTGACAAATTTAGAATTACCTGGGAAGAGAGGCTCGATGAGGAATTATCTAAATCGGGTTGGCTTGTGAACATATCTATGGATAATTGTGTTGGTTATAGTAATTAATGTGGGAAGAACCCCCACACACACCATGAGTGGCACCATTCCCTAGAAAAGGGGATCCTGGACTATAAAAAAGAGAGAAGGTGAGTTAAACACTAGCATGCACGCATCAATTCATAGTTCCCTGTTCCTGATTGTGTGTGTGCTGTGGTCAACTCCCTCGAGTGCCTATACCTGTGGCTTACCAGGTATAATGAATAGAAACCTAGACTGAAAGCTAAAATTAACTCTTTCTCCCCTAAGTTGGTCATTTTGGGGTGGCTGTTTCATCACAGCAACAGGAAACTAAGACACAGTCTCAGTGAAGCTGGTATTCACTGATATGGCTACACTGACAGGCCAGCAAACCCAGGGATCTTCCTGTCTTTGCCTCCTCGTTGCTGGGATTATAGGCACGTGGTGTTGTGCCCTGATTGAATGTGGTTCTGGGGATCTGGATTCAGGTGCCCCTGTTGCTAACTGAGCCATGTCTCCCCAGCCCCAGCTTTAAAACAGTGTTTCTTCTCTGTTGTATCTCATTTGAGCGCAATGCTAGGAGGCTTTGTCCATTTGAAGTTTTCTTAATTAATGTGTTTTCTGCCCAAGAAATCAAATGTGTGTGGGAGCATGTGTGCAAGTGTGTGTGCATGTTTTTGCCTGTTTGCATGTGTGTGTGTGTGTGTGTGTGTGTGTGTGTGTGTGTGTGTGTGTGTGTTGACACAGAGGATTTGATACTGCTGAAGAAAAACAGAAAAAAACAATCCCTTTACCCACGTAGACTGGGTTTCATCTGATGTCCACATTTGCACACCACATAGGTCTGATCATAATGTTTATCTTGTCAGCTTCACTGCGTGGAGAGAGGACTCGAATTAGGAAACCAAGGAATTGAGAACCTTGGTAAAGGGTCTCCGTGCTGTGGTCTCCACTGACCAGAGTGCACGGTCATTCCCTTTGAAGGGATGAACAGTTGTATTTAAAAAACAAAATCTACTGCTATTGCTGAAAGAAACCAAGGCCCAGCTAAACACAGCTAATGGAACTTGTGTCAATAGCAATGCCCTGGGAATGCCACGGTATGCTCTGCTTCCAGACCAGCCACACTGCTGAATTCCATGCTGCCTTCTTGGCTGAGATCTGGAAGAACTTTCCCTTGGAAGCTCTTCCTGGATCTGTGAAGACCCTGGCTGTTTAAGGGTGGGCAGGAATCCTGAGGTCCCAGCAGGGCCCTGCACACACCAGCCCTCTTACCTGAGGGATGCCTCTAGATGCATATTGATCTGAGTGTCTCCTCAGCATGACTAAAAACGCTGTGGGTTCCCTCGGTTCACGATGCTTCATCTATTGTTTCTATTAGCGTAATGTTCCTTTTAAGGATAATGATGTTGGAAAAACAAACAGTGTGAGCACATTCTCCCAACCATAGTGAATTGCAGTAGTGTGTGTGTGTGTGTGTGTGTGTGTGTGTGTGTGTGTGTCTGTCTGTATGTATGTATGTGTGTGTGTGTTTAAATTTCTTTGCAGATATGATGATTTAATTGTGAATTTTCAAGGGGAGATGCAACACATGATGATCTTTGCTTTTTATTGTAAACTATTTAAGTTTAAATTATTATTCTTATCCTGGTGACAACCCATGGAAACCAGAGTTTGAATATCACCAAAGGCTCATAAAATGATTGATACAACATACTCTCCCTAGGGAACCTTGTTTTGATTTTTAAAATAATGGTTTCTTTCTCCCTCAATCTCTTTGCTCATACAGCTGTTTGTGGAGACCACGGATGTCAGTGGCAAAACTCTGGAGGGGCCGGTGCCCTTGGAAGTCATCGTGATTGATCAGAACGACAATAGACCCATCTTTCGGGAAGGCCCTTACATTGGCCACGTCATGGAAGGGTCACCCACAGGTAAGTCACACTGGCTGCCCACCAGCATGGCGGTCCTGAAAGTGGAATGTGGTCATCTTTGGGGATTCTGACCAGACGATGTGAAATAACATTACTGTTTCTCTGGATTCTAGCAAGGACTGGAAGCATCAGACTTAGAGCATAATTGGGGGACTGCACACTATGAAAATGTATTCCCTTGTCTGCAGGGGTGATGCTCCATCCAGGACTCTGATGCCTGGTTAGTGTTGGACACTGTGTGAATATTTCACTCACAATGCAAGGGCTGAAGGCATAACTGTGCACCCCGTGGAGTTTTGATGAGAATGGCTGTCCTCCACATAAATTGCTCTGTGAATTCTTTTCATAATTGCCTTTCAAGAAGAACAATGTTGGGGTGACAGCCTGGACCTTTTTCCTTTTCCTTAGAAGATTCTTGGAGAGACACCTTTTGTCTTCAGTCAAAGGGCTGAAGGCAGGACATTCCTCTCTCTCTCTCTCTCTGGAAATACATGCAGCTGCTGTTATGAAAATGACTCTAGGATGCCTCAGGATCTTGCTATCTTTCGCCATGTTTAACTTCTCTGGGAAAGACTTAGAATTTAGAGCCCCCTTCTTAGGGGCCTAGAACGTTCTAATTAAAGTATCCAGAGTCCAGCAGAAAAAGTCACTCATGAGCATAAGGCTGTGAAAGTCAAGAACAAAATAGAAAGCAATTCCTGTTAGAGGCAACTTTGATTTTAAGCTTTAAGATCCATTTGGGTGAAAAAGCCCCATATTAAGGGTGTCCCTGTTACTGGTTCTGAGGCTTTGACTAAACAATGAGCAAAACAGTCATTTAGCAAGCCATAGAGGAGACAAGGGCCAGCTTGGGTTGCTTCTCTCCCTTTGTTGAATTGATGGGATGTATCAATGACATGTAGATACTGGAGACTTTGGAAATGTTGCCATGGTAACCTCCCCAGACTACCAGGTGAATAATCATATGCAAGATGCCTCAAACCTCCTTTTAGCTTCACAAGCTTGGTCTCTGTGCTCTCCATCACTTCCCCCAAAAGGGCAGGAGCAGACATCTCCCCTCCGAGATTTGAATGTGCTCTTATATAAATGATGGCACACTTGCTGTCTGTTCCCCAAGGATATTATGGGGAGAGATGGAGGGAGAGGAGTGGTAACAGGCCTGGGGAGGTGTAGCCTGTGCAGGTGAAGGTAAGTCAGACCACTTCAGGGCAGATCAGCCTCATGGCACTTCTCCAGGGGTTGTTTTTGATGGAGAGGGGACTTCTGATGAGAGAGACCCTGAACTTTGATTGTGATGTTTACAGAAATCTACTTAAAGGAGCTGAGGGACAGAACAGGTCAGCAAGATGGATGGAAAAAGCTATTAAAGAGTGCAGAGTGTGAGCAGAGCAAAGAATGATTCCTTCTTCCTGTGTGTGGTCCCCAGCCCCTGAGTGTGAGCAGCTGGAATGTGGATGGGCTAAACAAAACGTGATCCCAGCATTGAAGTCCATGGTGCCTTGGGGTGGGGGTGGGGGCTGTGAGCATGCCCCAGTCTCTGTGTAGTATGTGTATGTGATGAGATGAGGGCCAATTTTCCTCCCACAGCCATGTCCTTCTGCAAAGTTTAAGAGCATTTCAGGTGCTATTGCTTTGTATACTTGTCATATTTTCAGGGAAAAATTGAATCCTTTATGCACGTTGAATTTCTTAATGCACAAAGCTATTCGGTTAGGGGCAGACACATCTCCAGGAAACATAAACCAGCTCACACTTCTCTTTGTGATTGATATTATCCCATAAAATGCATAAGATTTGGACAGCTGTGTGGAATGGATGCCTCTGTGCGTGCAGAATGGTCCTGGTCATTGTCTTCTTTTTTTTCAGCAGCCTCTAGGTTTAACTCTAGAGCAGTCATGGAAGGAACTGGTCAGATTTGGTGTCAAGAAGGTAGATACAAGACAGTAGGGGAGACATTTTTAGTGCACAGCTGCCTAGACTCCATTAGCACCCTGTAAAAACTTACAGGGAGGTCCGTCTCAGGGCTTTGAGATGGGGGATGGTCTTCTACCCCCTCTAACCCTCTTCCCCAACTGAGGCCCTTTTCAAGTTATACCATGTATTCTGTGTTTCCTGACTGCTTACACAAGTGATTGCCTCTCCTGTGTTTACTGTTCCCTGATCTTTTGTTGGGTCTTTCTCAATCACTTTCCACCTTATTTTTTTGAGGCAGAGTCTCTCACTGAGCCTGGAGATGGCAGTTTCTGCTATGCTAGTTGGTTAGCAAGTCCTGGGATCCCTCTGTGTCAACACTTCCTCAATAGTGGGATTACAGATAGACATTACCGTACCCAGATTTTCACGTGCATGCTGGGGATGGAATGCAGGTCTTCACACTATGTGTCAAGCACTTTACTAATGGAGCCATTGCCCTAGTCCCTGTCCATGTATTTTCAGTTGTCCCATAAACTCAACTATATAAACAGCCACTGGACTCTCCCATCATTGGACTGAGTCCTCATTGTGTGCTGGGAGATTTAGGTACAATACACTCTCCCCCACTAACTATTTCCTACTCTGAGAGGTGGGTCAAGCAATCCTCATCTCACTGATGAGAAAACCAAGATTCAGAAGAGTGTCCATGTCTTGAGCTATGAGCTGTAAGTGCCTTCCCATGTACCATTCTGGAGTTGGCTACCTTCTTTCCAAAGACCAGGAGGATAATGGGGAAATTGGGATGATGATGCCTTGTTTTGATGATAGGATGCTTTTCTTGTTTCACATCTGTTGTGAAAAAACATCCTGACCAAAAGCAACCTAGGGGCTTGATTCATCTTCAAGTCCAGGTTATAGTCTAGTGTAGCAGAGAAGTCTTGGGTGCAGGAGCCTGTGACCATTGGCCACACCCACAGTCAAAAGCAGAAGGAAATGAAGGAAGGAATGCTCTCGTAGTATCTCCTTGTGTCTCCACAGTGTCTCATAGTGTCCTTTTCTGTGCTCAGCTATCTAGCTTTCTTCTCCCTTACACAGTTCAGGACCCAACCCATGAAGTAGTGTTCATCCTCTTACCTCAATAGTAATCAAGACAACCTCCCACAGATGTGTCTGGAGGTCAACCTGATCTAGACATTTCCTCAAACTAAGGCTTTCTTCTCAAGTGGCACTAGGCTGTGACAAGTTGGCAAATAAAAATTGGGCATCACAGACAGTCACCCCTGCTCAGTCCTGGGGTCTACAGCCAGCAGAATCTGCATTGGCTTCCTGCTCAGAGCCTCATCTGCGTGTGTGCACAGTCTTCGTTCATTTCGGCACCTCATAGAAGACTGGGATCCAGGAGACACCCAGCTTATGGATCTGTTCTGCTCTGAGGTAAAGCTAAACTCTAAGCAGGTCCAGATGGCGGCATGTTTGTGTGTGTGTGTGTGTGTGTGTGTGTGTGTGTGTGTGTGTGTGCAGTTCTGTCTGATGAACTGATTCGTCTCCCGACGGAAAACTAACAGTCCCCCTGGCCAATAACTGGGCTCCCTGAATCCTTTTGATTTATTGTGAGCCTTCTGGGGAAGGCTGGGGTAGGGAAATAGGGTGAGATCTTGAGACCCTAATTAGTAATCCCATCACTTTCTTCTAAGCCCATCTACCTAAGGCCAGCGGCATGGGGTGTGGCTACAAAGCTTCACAGAGCCTAGTGTTCAAAGAGGCCTTTCTTGTTTACTGTCCTATCACCAACATCCAAAGATTTTAATCATTGATGAACAAAGGGTACCACTGTCATTTTGCATCTAACTCCACACATTAGGAAGCTGTTTCCGGATATAGCGCTAAATATACTATATAGCAAATAGTATGGGGTTCAGTGCCTCCTGCTCAGTTTCTTAAACAAGGTGAGAGACTTCAGGCAAGTCACTGAACCTTCCAGAAGCCTCAACTGCCTTGTCTGTGAGACAGAGTGGGATGGAACAGTAGCTAGTTGAGAGCATGCATGTGGGGATTAAATGAGACAGCAGGTTGTATGCAGTGCTTAGACTGTGACAAATGCTCAGAAGATGCTGGTGTGCTCTTAATACTGAGATTATTCTTGATATGCTGACATTGCTCCCTTCAGCAAAGTTAAAGTGAAGAGACACAGTGTTGGTATGAAGGAGAATTCATCTCCCAGTGAGCTAGGCATCAGTGCCACGTCCCTGTGTACCCAGCTGCCATCAGTACCCATCCATCACAGAGGAAGGTCACCTGTATTTATCTGCACGTACAGACAGGAGACTGCTCCCAGCTGTTCAGCACTAAACTCCAGGGTATTATTCTGGGGAACGACTCCTGATGAAGGTACATCAGCAGAGAATGATGGTTTTTTTTCATAGTTACAGGTGTTGATTTATGGGGCCTACATCCAGGCTGTGGCCATTCTACCAGCTAGCCAGTTCCCAAGACCCACCAAGGCAGAAAAGAGGGCTAGGACCTCAGGATTCCCAGAGGACACCTGTGCCAGGGCCCTAAGTGCCCTGCTGACACCAATTCACATGTGTTTTGTCCCTGCTGGTCTCTTGGGTGCCTTTGTAAAGGGCTAACCACCAGCAACCAGAGCAACCACCGGGGTTTTCCCTGGCATACTCTAAGGGAGGATCAGGCTCAAGTGTGGAGCCTCAGGGGAGGGAAGGCCAGAAGAGGGAAGTCAGTTATGCAAGAGGCAGGAGAGAGGCTTAAGCCTCTGGGGAAGTGGTTTGAAAAGCCATCAACCCCCATTAGAATTATTCTAGTCAAGGAACCAGAGATCTGGGATGTCCACCGTCCAACCTGCACATCTAAGGGCAATAAACTGTCTCCAGGGCAACTTTAGCTTCCAGAACTTTTGATCAGCTGTGAAGAAGGCAACCTGGGATGTAAGCTTTCAGGCAGCCTTCCAGGACACAGGAGCTCCTCATGGGGCTGGCCTTAGTTATCCTGAATGGAAGCTGGGAGAATAACACTCCCCTGCTGGGCCTTGAGAGGCATCACGGGACAAAAGTAATGTAAGGACTATCTGCATCCAGTCCATGTACCATGTTGGTCACATTCAGCTTCCCTTCAAATGGGGACATGACCCACAGGTACACATCTGAGTCTTGAGAAGGACCAGTGCTTAGGTGCTACACTCACCATTCTCCATGCTGTAGAAGACAGGCCAGATCATCAGCCGACCTCCTTGACAACCCCATGACTCCCACATTACCTTGTTCCCTACTTTCTTCCTCTTCCCCTCCGATATTTCCCCCAATCATCCCGAATGGGTCAGCATGCACTAAGCTCTGAGAGCACCATAGGAAGGGGACAGACACTGTCCTTCCCCACTGGTGTTCACAGCCACAGGAGAAAACAGCAATGGGAAAAAACATGAACTGAAATCGTGGCTGGTTCTACACCAGAGCCGGACGGGATATTTAACACAGCAGCAGCTGCAGCTCATTTTATACAGAGGGAGACCCCCCTGCGAAGAGCTGATGATAGCACAAGGCTATCTCCTGTTCATTGTCATCCCAGGTTCTTCCCGGTGTGGTCTGTCTAATTTCAAAAGAAATCTAACCAGGCCAGATATGGGGAAAACAACTAAATCCATTGACCTTGGGAGCAATTGTCCATCCTGAGAGGTCAACGTGTCTTGGCAGCAAAATGGCTTGAACTAAGTAAAGTTGGCTGTGATGCTAATGGTGGCTATTTGGTATCCAGCTCAGCATAAGGAAGGCTGTGATGTTGAGAATTGAAATTTTATTCCTAGCTCAGTATAAAAGCCCTATTTAGTCAGGATAGGCTGGTGGCAGTAAAGCCTCTTTTGTGGCGCCCTCTTTTCTCGTGGTAATTTTTCCTCACTGATAACTCAGACATTCAAATCATGGTCTCCTTCCTGATCTTCTGCCCCAGTCAATCTCACAGTTTCCAGAGTATTTGGCCATAACCACCTTACAGTGTTTTCTTAAACATAAACTTTTAAAAAGCGAATTTAGCCGGGCAGTGGTGGCCCACGCCTTTAATCCCAGTACTCAGGAGGCAGAGACAGGCAGATCTCTATGAGTTCGAGGCCAGCCTGGTCTACAGAGCAAGATTCAGAACAGGCTCCAAAGCTACACAGAGAAACCCTGTCTCGAACCATCTGTATCAGCTGACTTGTGGGTTCCCTCTGGGCATCTCTACACAGTGAAAGGCAGGTACACAGGTCTACAGAAGTGAGACTCTACCTAGTCATAGGCAGTCACTGTCTGTAGTCCACCTTTGTCAATCAGTGAATGGTTCCGATGGCAAGTGGCCAGTGTCTGGTATACTGTCGTCTAGTTAACCAGCCCCCTGTTGGTCAAAGTCCTTGCTCCTCCTTGCACACATCATAAGTTCTGCAGAGGAACTCATCTCCACCCACTTTTGTAGCAATTTATGTAGGGTAAGAGTCAGATTGACATGATGGAGGATAAGCCTTATTACATTTTGATCCGTGTTTAGGCACTTCTTGTAATCAGAGGGGTTTTAGTCTATATCTCAGCTAAGCTCAGGAATTAGGAGATAATCGCTTCTCTTTTCACGAATATACATACTGATGAGAATTTTCATTTATGCATTTCCCTTGATTTTACTCAATGGCTGTAAGGTTTTGCGTCGGGGTCTTGATCTGCATTTGAACAAAGTGGGGGCTGTCTCAGTACGGCCTTCTCCCTGGGTTTTGTGGTGAAGGAAGGGGGGCACAGTTGCTGATGCTTGCCTGCCTCAAGTTATAGCCAGAGGCTTGGTAGAGGAGTGTATCCCAGGAAGAATGTCATTAGCATACCATTTGAGTACAGTTGGTCGTAAAATAATGTTATCAAAGAGCTGTGTAATCCAATCAGAGACTACTTCCCAAAGGCAAAATTCCAGAAATAAATGGTATGAAAATGGTATTTGAACATGGTTAGCTCTTGACTCTTCTTGGTCATGCAAGAAATAGAATCTTGGGGCTGGGGAGATGGCTCAGGGGTTAAGAGCACTGGCAGTTCTTCCAGATGACTCAGAGGACCCAGGTTCAATTCCCAGCACCCACATAGCAGCTCAAAACTGTCTGTAACTCCAATTCCAGGGGATCCAACACCCCTCACACAGACACACAAGCAGGCAAAACACTACTGCACATAAAATAAAAATTAATAATAATTTGAAAAAGAAAGAAAAAGAATCTCTCAGTGACTCTTAACTCTGTGTGTGTGAATGTCCTCAGACAATAGATGTCTCTCACAGTCTCTTACATACTCAGCCCCTCTCTGGTGGACATCATTGGATGTAAGAGAAGTCCACCTGTTGGATCACTGGAGCCTTCCTCTTCCCAGAATTCTCCTTGTTTGCTTATCCTGGCTATACTTCCTGCCTGGCTATTGGCCAATCAGCATTTTATTAAACCAAAGTACAAAAACATTATTCCATAGCAATCCATGCTCATGCTCCTCAGAGTGTCCTTAGTGTTCCAGGTGAACTGGAGAAGTGTGGCTCTAATACTGCTGTCAGTGGTTTCCTTATTAAAGTAAATGTCCAGGAACCCTGATCATTAAACTTCTAGGGTTATTTTGGACTCAAGCTCAAAACTTCTTTTCCATCACTCATCATCATTTGAAGGCGAGAAGGGTTTATGATACCAAGTATTTGAAGTAAAACTGAAATCAAACTCACTTGGTTAATAAAATAATAGAATACTGATTGGGTAAAGAAGCACCAATATTCTCAGACGCATAGTAATCATTCTAAAATCATGTGAAGGAATGGATCCAACATAAACTTCCAGTGACTGTGGCTACTTTGTAATGGCTGAACAAGTCCTTGAGTTGTTATGGGGCAAGGTGTGACCACAGATGTCCCTGGAGTCTGTACTCGATGCTTGACCATCCACTCTGGACATCTAGGGGAATGATGGAGCATCAGATCCATTAGTGAGAACTTCAGAGAAACTTATTTCACAGCAGTTTCTACAGACATGTCCTTCACAACTTTATATTGGTCAGCTGCTCTAAGCCAGGTCATGTTGAAGGTGTTAGAGACATAGAAAGGACCTAGACCATTAGGTCTCTGCTCTTAAGATGTTCATGAGGCTGGGGAGATGTCTGGGGAGATGGCTCCACCGGCAAAGTGCTTGCTTTGCATGCATAAGGACCTAAGTTTGATCCCTGGAACCTACTTTTTTTTTAAAAGTCAATCAGTTGGGAAGATGACTCAGTGGTTAAGAGCACTGGCTGCTCTTGTAGAGGATCTGGGTTCAGTTCCTAGCATCCACTTGATGGTTCACAACCATCTGTAACTCCAGTTCAAGGCCTATGGTCACTGTACACATAGAGTACATGTACAAATATACATGCAGGCAAATATTGGTGTATAAAATTAAATGGAGCCGGGCGATGGTGGCACCCGTCTTTTAATCCCAGCACTCGGGAGGCAGAGGCAGGTGGATCTCTGTGAGTTCGAGGCCAGCCTGGTCTACAGAGTGAGTTCCAGTAAAGGCGCCAAAGCTACACAGAAAAACCCTGTCTCGAAAAACCAAGAAAAAAAATTAAATAGGAAAAAAAAACAGGCACGGTGATATGTACTTACAGTCCTAGCATGTAATAGATGAGGACAGGCACATCCTTGGAACTTGCTGGGCTGACTACTTCCTTGGTGAGTTCCAGGCTGATGAGAGACCCTTGTCCTAAGAAAAGTGCATGGAGCCTGTAGTTACCACTTTTTGTTGCTGCAGTGAGACACCATGACCAAGGTAACTTAGGAAGAAGGAATCTACTTTTTCTCATGGTTCCACATGGAGGTGGAACCAGCAGACATGTCAGCAGGAGCAGGGAGCTAAGAACTCACATTCTGAACCACAAGCACAAATCAGAGTGCCTAGTCATCGTGGGAGTCTTTTCAACTCTCCAAGCCCATCTCCACTCCTCCTCCAGCAAGGCTCCACCCCCTAACTCTGCCCACACAGTGCCACCAACTGGGGTTTAAATAGTCAAATGTCTGAGCCTAGGAGGGACATTCTTATTTAAACCACCTAAGGAACGACACCCAAGCTTGTCTGGCCTCCATGTGCACAGAAACCCACATGCATGTACACCTACACACACACACACACACACACACACACACACACACACACACACACACACACACCACTGATGGTTTTCTGGGAGATAAACATTAACCAACAATTAAATGAACAGAAAGGTTGACAAAAGGCCTACAGATGAAACAGAAGAATATGTGATGTGATGCAGTGACAGTGAGGTTTGAGGAGGTGACATTGACCCCAAACATAGTGAGAGAAAGAGCCCATTGGGGAAGGACGTTCCAGGAAGAGCAGTGGAGGAATTACAAAGACCTGAGTGGTGGTGTTGTACCTGTTTCTCCAAACCCCCAGAGACCACCAAGGAGCCGGTTTCCAATGCAAGCCCATAAGGGTCCTTTTATTCAGGTTCAACCTGGGCCACCACATGGCAGATGGAAGGAAATGTGGCAGCAGCCATGAGCCCAGGCGTAGAGAGTTTTTATAGGGAAAAAAAACCACAAGCCGGGAATTGACAATTTGGGATTGGGTAGAAAGGATATGGGGCAAGGTGATTTTCTGAAACTATTGGTCTAGAGTTTGGGCACAAAACCACATTTGAAACCATTGTGTTAGACTTTTGGCAGGGAACCACAACCTGCTGAACAGGATTATCTGGACTGCTCAGCAGGATTATCTAGATATCTTCAAGGGCCATAAACCAAAGACAAAATGTCTACAGGAGCATACTGCTCTGTATCTCTTCTAGTTGTCATGGCACATTCCTGTGGTTCTTCCTGGAACTGAGTACAGCAGGTGGTCTAAGATGGAGTCTGTATTGCCTTCACAGTGTCATAGTAAGAGAAGTGTCTGCAGAGTTCTAGGAGACAGACAAGGGCACAGTCACTATGAGCAGAAGTCAACAAATAACCAGATCTGTCTCATTGCTTGTTTTCTTTTAAATAAAGTTTTGTGAGAACACAGACATAGTCATCTATTTTGGCTACACTCAGCCACTGGCTGATGTAGGTAACTGGACCCAGACTATACATCCTACAAAGACTAAAGTATGTACTAACTGATCTTGCAAAAACAGTTTGCAGATCCTGGTTCAAGACTCCTTAAGTTCTGGTATGTTGTAGCTGTAGCAGGAAGCTCTTGGGTAGATTTAGAAGGAGACTGGTAAAGTCTGGTTTGACTGCTAAATACTAGCTTGCTCTTCTTAGTGGAAGGCTGTGGTGTCAGGGAACCAAGAGAAGTTTTAGAAGAGTCAGTTTCCTTCAGCAATGCCGCCCCTGGGCAGCTGCTCAAGCTCCAGGAGACAGTCCCACACCCACGGACGTACAGGCAGCAACTAAGTGGGTTCAGTGGGCTTAAGGGAGGGGGAAAAGAGAGCATATGAAGAAGGGAGAAAAAAGTGGTGGGTTGGGTATAGGAAGAATCGAGAGGGAAGGAATGGGGTTTGGATTTGGTTAAAACATGTGCATGTGTAAAATCAAAAAAAAAATGAATAATGCTTTTAGTGGCCCAAGCATAAGAGGACTTCAGTCTGAAGTAAGGTGGTAAGGAAAGAGCCAAGAGGTCACACATGACTTCTGGGACGATCCCCTGACAAATTGGAGATTACTACATACTGCGACACTTTATGATGCTGGATTATTGTGCTGATGCCATCTTTATGGAATTACAGCAGTACTGTAAACCTTAATAGGTTTATAAATTTTCCCCAGGTGTGAGCTGGATTCTGCCTCCTGTTTTCTTTCTGAGCCAGAAGCTTAGGCCTGTGGACCCTGATGTTGTTTTTTTTCCCCCTCCATCCTCAGGTTTTCAGGACTCGGCAGAGTCCCAGGCACACACTGTGGTGGCCACTGATAAATTCCATCCAAGGAACAAATGGTATCCTGAATCACTATAATGCGCTCATTTTATTCAGTTTTTTAAATAAATGTCTGTGTTTATTTGTAATTTGTTCATCTCTTCGATAAGCATCTCCAGAAAGCCCACCGTGTGTAGATATGCTGCTTTTAGTGAGAATGGAGGTGCATTAAGGCCAGTTCCACCCCACATAGCCTGCAGATGCACAGGGACCTCAGCAGGTAATGCATCACACACACTGTAGTCATTTGAAAGTGCGCATGCTCCTGAGAACCATCGGCGGGGGGGCGGGGGGGGGGGGTGATGCTCCTGCCTGGAATAAAGCAGTGAGAATCTTGAGGAGATTCTGTTCCACGGCTCTTTGCTAGACCTGGGACTGCTTGTCCCTTACCTGTCAACACAACCCTCCTAACTTCTGTAGGACTGAGCACACAGGACCTCATGGACTTAGGCTAGTCCTCCCAAGGTCATGGGTGACACAGCTGGGGTCCAAGCTCAGACCTGTGTGATTCCAGTGACTGCACTCTGTCATTCCCTCTCACTGTCCCGAAGCGTTCTCACCCACCACGATGCCACCATGAAGCCACAGGTGCCACTCAGACTCTAGAGACTATTTCCTTATGTGTATTTGTGTGTGTGTGTGTGTGTGTGTGTGTGTGTGTGTGAGAGAGAGAGAGAGAGAGAGAGAGAGAGAGAGAGAGAGAGAGACAGAGACAGAGAGAGACAGAGAGAGAGAGAGACTAGGGAGAGAGAGGAGAACAGCACCCATCTTTACTTCTTTTTTTTTTTTGCTTCCTTTTTATGGTTTCAGAATTTTGTACATTCATATAATGTATTTGGATCAAATTCACCTCCCATGCTCTCCCCTTAACGGCCTGCCTTCCAGGCCACTGGCAGCCCAAGCTCAGTGTCTTCTCCATGCATCCATATCTGCCCCCTAGCGGTAGATCTGGAGATGTCCAAGGAGAACTGAGGGTCCACAAGGCAAGCTGGGCCATCAGCCAGCAAACACCTTGAGGCATCTTCTCCCACAGCCCCACTGCTCTGAGAACCAGATCCTTTCTGAGGGCAGAGTCCAGGGCCTCGGCTTCCATTGATCCAGGATCTTCACCTTAACATCCAGTGTATTTTCTTAAGATGCCCTGAGTGAATTATATATAGACCCACCTCCAATCTTAAGTAAATGGAAAAAGATTCAGTCTGCTAAGTTCTATGGGGAAAGGGCATATAAAATCCCTTTCAAGTGTATGTTTTATGAAATATAGGCCATGAATTGAGTTTTCCAGTATCAAAGAAAAAACTTTAATAGACTTGTAGCTTTCCTGCTCTAATTACAGCTGCATATTTTTTATTCAAGCTGAACACAGTACCCAAAGCTGTTTCATTATTCAGGAAGCTGACTCTCCTCAAAGAGTTCTCCAAAGTTAGGCTGGGGAAATATTTGTGTTTTCTTGCTTGTTCTCATTTTCTTCCTTCCAGAGTGTGGCTCTTTATTTTATGGGTTCCTGGTTTTCATCAGGGTGCCATCTTGGATGCCTCCTCTTAGGGGTGCTAGTGTGGATGTTTCCTCTGGGGGGTGCCAGTGTGGATGCTTCCTCTGGGGTGTTAGTGTGGATGATTCTTCTGGGGGTGCTAGCATGGATGCTTCCTCTGGGGGGTACTAGCATGGATGCTTCCTCTGGGGGTGCTAGCGTGAATGCTTCCTCTGGGGGGTGCTAGCATGGATGCTTCCTCTGGGGGTGCTAGTGTGGATGATTCCTCTTGGAGGTTCTAGTATGGATGCTTTCTCTTGGGGTACTAGAGTGGATGCTTCCTCTTGGGGGTGCTAGTGTGGATGCTCCCTCTGGGGGGGCAGGCTGAGACTTGTGTTTCTGCCATCAGGAAGAGTCTCTCACCTCAGAATTCCAGTGTTGCCTTTGTCTGGTCCCTTAATTCCTTAGCATCAAACTCCACCCGCTGCTCTTTGGCCAATTCCTTTCCTTCTTTATCACATCTACAGTGTCACCTTCTCTCTGCCTGGGGTAGGTATATGCTCATGGACTCACCAGAGGTACGAGCTAGAGCCAGAGGTGGGAACAGGAACATTTGTGTGTATGTATATACATGTGTGTGTATGTCTTTGTCTGTGTATATGTTTATCTGAAATTAATTTAGTCAAATTCAGTGTTTTCCCTAGCTCACCTAGAAATGTTGACCCACACTGCAATCATCAAACTGGGATGATCCAGGGGCTTCTTCTCGTGACTGAGGTGGGTTCTGGGAATCCAGACACCTGGAAGTGTCTCCACTTAGGATGATTTTGTCCTCAGGAGATAACTTTTTGTGGCCACCGTGGAGAAAAGAAGGGTGCAATTGACATCTAGTGAGGAGAGACTAGGGAATCCACAAGCCATGTCACAAGCCCAGGGGTAGTCCCTATGTAAAGAATTAATTTGGCTCAAAATTTCCATGTACTGAGGTGGACAGACCCAACTGTAGGCAGAGGGAGTAAAAGTATTCAGTATGACACCCAAATCTGCAGCCGGGAGTAGAGAAGCCACATGTTGAAGGGACCTCTTTGTGCTGAGATGCAGATCTCCCTCTGCTAAGCATGCTCATTAATTAGCATGCAGCCAATAGGAGCTGTGAGCACCTTGTGGGTGAAGCCATTGCCAGGTCTTTGCTCTGGTTTTTGGTGCACCAGACTGACCCATCATAGCAATCCAGGGAGGCAGATACTGGTTTTAGCAAGAACTTAATCTTAAAAGTGTTGGAAGTCATCTTACCCAAGGAAGCATTGACTTCTTCCTCAGCATCTAGTGCGCTGTCTATCAGTAACAGATTGATGCATACTGAGAACAAAGTGTCCATATAAAAACAGTGATGCTCAGCCTCCCTCGCAGCTAGACATGGCCATGTGATGAAGTGCCAATCAATGAGCTGTAAGATGGACTGTGAATTAGACTTATGGGATAGATTCTGAAGAGAACTAACTCAGCTACCAAGAGTATGCTTGTATCTTCTTTCTACCACCTATTTCCTTTTTCTTCCTGGGATGCAGATGAGATGACTAGCACTCAGACAGCCACCTTGCACCATGAGGTGGCCTCAAGAGTAGAAACCATGTACTAGGAATGCAGGATGAAAGATGAAAAGAGGTTGAATTCTGTTGCCTGTGGAGTACCAGGCCAGCCCTGCTGCCTGATGGCTTAATTTTGCATAAAATAGTAGTTAGCTTCTTCTTCACCTGACTCATTCTTATGGTGAATTTTCAGCACTTGAAACCAAATCTCACAGCAGCTAACATAGCCAGTATCACTCAACCAGTAAAAATTATAGCCAGGTGGTGATGGCACATGTCTTTCATCCCAGCACTTAGTGTGGGAGGTGGAGCAGAGGGGGGCAGAGGCAGGAGGATCTCTGAGTTTGAGGCCAGCCTGGTCTGCAGAGTGAGTTCCAGGACAGCCAGGGCTACACAGAAAAACCCTGTCTTAAAAAAACCAAAAAACAACAACAACAAAATTATTGCCCAGATAATTGGCCTTTGAGCTTGCTTTTTTAACCACTGTCTCTGCTGACTGAGAGAGTCAAGTGGGCACTGCTCCATATGCTTGTCTAACCCCAAGTCACAGGATGATAGTCAGAAAATAAATCTCTAATAAAACAGAATGGGTCTTTCTCTCCCTCATTGTCTTAGAGTTCTTTCCAGAAGCATTCTGAGGTCTTTCTGTCACTACATGTTTTTCTTAGTTAAAAACAGAGGCAGGCTGGGGGGGCGGGTGGACCCCCACTGATAGAGTGCTTGCCCAGCATACAGGAAGCCCTGTGTTTGAGCCTCAGCACCAGCACCACATAAACTGGATGTGTTGGTGCATACCTTTATCCTAGCTCAGAGGCAGGAGGATCAGAAGAACTTCAAGGTCCGTTTACATGGCCAGTTTACAACTAGCCTGAGCTACAAGAGCCTGTTTCAAAATAAATAATAAAGTACTCAGTGTTTTCTGATGGAGGTGCTCTTTGGTACAATTGTTTTGACTCTGTTATCATTGTAATTTCAGACCTTACTCTAGTTCTGATGACCTGGGAACACTCCAGTAATGCACACCATTTGGTGGCTGCCACTTGGGACAATGCCCTGGCCTCAGCATTCTGTACCAAAGGCTGGGGAGGGAGAGAAGGATGCAGGGGAAGTCAGGATGGCTCTAGAAAGTTTCCAGAGGATAATAATTTCTGTTCTCGCCAGTGATGACTGGACCTCAAAGATCTACCTCCCTTCATCAGGAGCTTGAGGCCTCTGACTCCTGGAAGACCTGGGTTAGGGCCATGAGAGGGAGTTGAGACCTTCAGCGTGTCCTAACCTCTGAGCTTTTCATAACTCCTCTACACAATGAGGATGGTAGCAATGGGCCAAAGACGGCAGTGATGTCCAGGGAGAAAAAGCACACCAGGCTTTGAGCTTCACACCTGGGAAGACTGCGTATGTGTCTTAGTTAGGGTTTCTACTGCTGCGACGAAACACCATGGCCAAAAAGCAAGTTGGGGAGAAAAGGGTTTATTTGGCTTGCATTTCCATATTGCTGTTCATTATCACAGGAAGTCAGGGCAAGAACTCAAAGAGGGCAGGATCCTGGAGGCAGGAGCTGATGCAGAGACCATGGAGGAGTGCTGCTTACTAGCTTGCTCCACATGGCTTGCTCAGCCTATTTTCTTATAGAACCCAGGACCACCAGCCCAGGGATGGCACCACCCATCATGGGCTGGGCACTCCTCATTGATCACTAATTGAGAAAATGCCTTTCAGCGGGAGCTCATGGAGGCATTTCCTCAACTGAGGCTCCTTCCTCTCTGATGACTCCAGCTTGTGTCAAGTTGACACACACACCAGCCAGCACAGTGTGTATAACAGTAGCAGTTACAGCTGCTGATTGCCCACTGGGCACTGTTTGGCTGGTTACAGACTGAGGAGAGCCAGAGAGCTCTGAAGACCTAGAGAGAAAAACTCTACTTTCTCTTGTATCTGTGCCCCTTTGAGCCTCAATTTCCTCAAATAGAATTGGTGGCATCCCATTGCAGCAGCACTTTGTATGTGTTTGAATTAAGCAAATTTGAGATGATGAAACCTAGAAATGTCAGTATGGTTTCATTTGGATGTGGACTTCGTTAGACCCTTGTGCTCTCCAAAGTTGAAGAATTTGTCAAGAATTGCATTCCAGAGGACATGCCTGCTTCCCCATGCATATGCATAGCAATGATTTAAATCTGAAATGTCCCCTCCAGGCTCACATGTGGGATGCCTGGTCCCCTCCTGGTAGTGCCACTTGGGGAGGTCATGGAAACTTTTGATGTTGGGACTCAGCTAGAGGAAGTTGGTCACTGAGTGTGAGCCTTGAAGATTATTCCTAGTTGTGATCTCTGCCTCTCTCTCTCTCTCTGCTTCCTGGTTGGCTATGGTGTGAGCAGCCTGCCTTCCTGCCGTCATATTCTGAGCTCTTCCACTGTGCCTTTCCTGACAAAAGGGCTGAAACTGTGAGCCAAGAGAAATGCTTTACACAAAAGTTGTGTCTATCAGATATCTTTGTCACAGTAATGCAAAAGTAATTCATCTAAGTGTATATGTGTGTGTATGTGTGTGTATATATATACATACATACATACGTACATACATTAACTCTCATGCTGTGTCATTCATATGACATACAGCAGTCCAACTGACACATTTAAATGTATGGTTCAGGAGCTGGAGAAATGACTCAGCAGTTAAGAGCACTCTCCACTCTTGCAGAGGACCCTGGTTTGATTCTAAGCACCCACATGACAGCTCACAATTATCTGTAACTTCAGTTCCAAGGGATCCAGTGCCTTCTTCTGGCTTCTGTGGGCACCAGGCATGCACATGGTGCACAGATATGCAGGCAGACAAACCCTCATATGCATTTAGCAAAAACAAGAAAGGGGGAATAGATGAGAGAAATGTATGTTTCAATAGTTTGTACTATGTTCACAAGACTGAGAAGTTGTTACCATGGTCAGCTTTAGAGCATCTCTACCAACCCGGACAGAAACCCTGTAGCCATGGAGCCATCCCTCTCTGTCCTGAAGTCTTGCCTATCCTGGCAAACCAAAGACCTGTTTCCAGTCCCTATGGATTTACTTGTCCAGGCTTTTCATACATGTAGACTCCCAGAGTGTGTCCGTGTGTGCCTGACCTCCCTCCCTCACCCACAGTGTGCGTGACAGGTATCCATCTGACCTCTACCCCATTATCTTCCACGTGTAAAGACAAGAACACAGCGCCCACCCTCAAGGTTCCTCTTGAATTGCGGAAATTCTGAGTCGGGACTGTGCAAACCATCACCTACAAGAGCCTCTGCTTGCCAGGCAGTTTCCACGTGAGGAGTAGAAGATGTGCCTCTGGAAGCTGTGGGAACCACGGACTCCTCTCAAAATGCTTTCTCTTGCTTCAGTCTATCCCTCGTCTTCTGGCATTTATCATATCTCACTCGCTTCTATGTTTCTTTCACCTTAAGAAATTTTTCTCTACAAAAGTTCAAACTAGTCAAATTTTTAAAAATTACTCATCGTCTCCTCAGGGACCTGCTAAGCGAGTGTCTTTTAAATGTCATTAATTTGTTTTTTCATAGAAGTGTCAGGCACTCGGAAACTTAATGGTTTCTGGTTAGTCTGTGAGGCTGGTTGGCCCCACTAGCCACCCAATAATCCAGGAGTTCTGAGACCTTTCTCACAGTCTTCATTTCTGTAATGTCACAGTCATGGGTATGGCCTCAGTCCTCAGTGAAAGATAACTTCTGGAAATTTACTTTCTGTGAACACTCTTGCCTTCTTGGAGCAAGGGGTGTGTGTGTGTGTGTGTGTGTGTGTGTGTGTGTGTGTGTGTGAGAGAGAGAGAGAGAGAGAGAGAGAGAGAGAGAGAGAGAGAGAGAGACCCAGCTCTCCTTCATCCTTCATCAGCAGCTCCTTTTGGAGGACAGAGACATCTCTGCTCCACCAGAAGCCTCCAAGACTTGCCCCTTTGGTTAGAGATGCCAAGACAGCCACTTCCCAATTCATTCTTTTTATACTTCCAATAAAGCTGTGCTGTCTCTGAGTTTCCCGGGAGGGCATGGAGGCTCAGAATGGTTGACACAGACAATCAGAGTAGGAGCCATGTGAGTTGGGTCTGCCTGACCTCAAAGAGACTGCATTTCCTCTGCCTCTGCATGGATTCATTACTCCTGGGCCTGCTCTCGGCTCCTTCTCGATAAGACGAATGTAACCTTAGTCACAGCTCTCTATCATAAGCATTCTGTGTTGTTCCCCAGCCAAGACCATGCATCTAAATGGAAGTGTTTATTTTATTGGTGATACAGGATGCAACAGGCAAGCATTAAAATAAATAAATAAGTAAATAAATAAAATAAGCTGCTATGTGGTTTGGGCTGTGCATGTGCAGGCAACGAAGCTATTCAAGGTTATTCCTGTCTGAGGGGATTTATCCTCCTGATGTGAGACAGACCAACCCTGTCTGGTTCTAATTACATCTTAAAGGGTAAGGTCAAACTACATTTTTAAAAGGGCAAACATCAGCAAAAGAAAATGTAGTTGAGTTAGAAAAGCTGTAACCAGGGACCCAGAGATTAAATTGATCGGTTAAGGTACCAACCGGGTCAGGGATGCTTTTGGCTGCAGGTAACAAGCTGGCAATTAGGAGGGCTTGACCACAGCAGGTGGCACAGGAGGGCTTAGCCATCACAGATGGCTTTTGTCCTCTTTCAGGAAGATGGGAGGCAGTGTGCCCTGTGCTTCGGCGATTTGACAGCTGGCATTGCTGGGAGTCTTTGGACTTTGCTACATCACTGTAAGACCCATCACAGCTCTGGGCATCAAATCCCTATCAACATTCAGGAAGAAGAAAGGGAGGTGGAAAGGGCCATGTTCATGGTCTCTGAAGGAAATCAAAGTCTTCACCATGAGTCCTCAAGACAGAGCAGAACTTGATCTGACGCTGACCCAAAGCTGCAAAAAGAACCACCGTAGAACAAGAAATGGCATGTGTCTTGTGACACTGTTCCTTGGGGGGATGTGAACAAATATCTATTCATCCCAGATAGGAAGCCAACAATGGATCAAAGTAACAGTGCCACCAAAGTCCCGCTAGGTGAACCAGTTTTGGGGGGTTACTTACAGGAGGATGGGTGAGAGGCCACTTACAGGAGCATGTAGGACATCACTGCAAAGCCTACTCCAGCCTGGGTGATGACTCATAGAAGCCGAATCCCTGGAGCTCCCTGTGCAACTCACAGGCATCTCAAGAGGTCAGGTAGTTTCTTCTCCTCAGCAGTGCTTACAAGCTTACCGAATCTAGAGGGAAGAAGGCTTTGTGAATCTAGTTAAGTTTCAGGATCTTTCTGAAACTTGTGAATTGTTTATTTCCCAAGTCCTAACTAGAACTCCCCTTAGAACCTGTTGAGTTTTAATGAGCTTTCCTCTGGAATGGAATGTTTCAATTCAGACGAAGTTGCCACACAACAGTGCTTGTGTGTAAAGGTGTGTGCACGTGCGTGCGTGCGTGGGCATGCATGTGTGGTGAACTGAGGAGGAGGGTGTGAGAATGGGTTTAGGGTTAGCCAGAGATTGGTCCTCATGAGACTCTTGAGTAAAGAAGACACTAACATTTTCCATGTTTGTATTAGTAACCTGAGAATTAATCGGGATGGGGAGCAGTGAAGGAAGGGATTCCTTGGTTAAGTCAATCGAGCAAACCAATGAAGCACATGTCTTCACTGGTAAAGCCATGAGAGCTCTATGTGCTGGGGGTGGGGGTGACAGTCTGTAAGAAGTTAGAGCATCAGGAGTCTGTTGGCAGGGATGTCACAATGATGACAGATGCCTAGGAAAGGCACCAAGTACTAGGCAATCAAAGACATCTGGGCGGCAGTGTTTTTCTTTCCAGGGGATGGGTGAGAATTGCAGGGTGGATGTGAGAGAACCAGAGAGCAAGACAGTGGATATCAGGGGAGCATCATCCAGGGAAGTCTGCCTGCAGTCAAGACTAGGGAACACAGCCTCAACCCTTCTAGAATCCCCGTCCCTCCACACTCACCCCTCCAATTCTGCTAGTCTCCTCCACAAAGCCAAGACACAAAGAATATATCTGCAGAGATGCATTAAAAGTGTCCTGTGAGCTAGGCGGTGGTGGCAAACGCTTTTAATCCCAGCACTCAGGAGGCAGAGCCAGGCCGATCTCTGTGAGCTCGAGGCCAGCCTGGTCTACAGAGTGAGATCCAGGACAGGCACCAAAAACTGTACAGAGAAACCCTGTCTCGAAAAACCAAACAAAAACAAACAAACAAAAAAGTGTCACGTGAGTATCCACCCAAGACTTTCCCAAGTTTCCCGTATCTTACCTCTTCTTTTGTGGATCTTGTTTCCCAAGTCCCTAGTGGAAAATGAACCATGAGAGATCCTGAACGAGGCCAGACAAAAGATGACAAAGAATTTGTCTGCTGATGGAGCTAATAAAGACTGAATGGGGTGGTAAAGGGTGCTCTAAGAGCCTCTCCCTGTATTTCCCACTTCCTGTTAAGGAGCCTGCTTCAGGGTAGCCATAATATTACAGATACGGAGCTACGGCTTTTTTAAATATATTTCACCTCATTCCAGTCTTTCATGGCCCCAAGAAACTGATAAAGGAATTCTCATTTACAGATAAGGAGCCAGCTCCTGGTGAGCAGGGAATGCATGTGAGCCTCGTGGTACCCCGCTAAGTCTCCTTTTTTAGACCCTGTGAATATATCCATTTGAAACAAAGCTCAATAGAGAGGAAGCAACTTTCAGTCCTCGGTCCATAGGAAAGGGAGACCAGGGCCACAAAAGCATGATCCATCCAGGGGTCAATGGGAAGTTGTTAGGGGTGTTTATATTAGCAGAGTTCTCCAGAAAAAGAGGAGCATGTGTTTGTGTGTGTCTCTGTGCACATGTATTTATTTTCAGATTGTAATATTTTATTTTGTATGTATGAGTGTTCTTCCAGTATATATGTATATGTAGCACATGATTACCTGTTGTCTGTGGAAGCCAAAAGATATTGGACCCCCTGGACCTGGAGTTAGGGACAGTTCTGAGCCACCATGTAGATGCTGGGTGCTGGGAACCGAACCCAAGTCCTCTGCAAGTGCACCAGGTGTTTTTAACTGTTGAGCCATCTCTTTAGCCCCAAGAGATTTATTATTAAGAACTGACTTGTGGGCTAGAGATGATTCAGCAGCTAGAGAGGGCTTGATGTTCTTGGAGAGGACCTGAGTTTGGTCTCCTGCTCCCATGGTAGGTGGCTCACAACTGCCTGAAACTCCAGCTTCAGGGGGTCTTATGCCCTCTTCTTGACTCCACAGATGCCTGCATTCATATATACATAGACCCACACACCGGCACACAACTGAAAATTCAGTCTTTTTAAAGAGAATTAGCTGATGTGATTACAGAGACTGAGGAGTCCCAAAGTCCATGGGCAGGAAGTTGAAGACCCAGGGAAGCTGAAGTATGGTTCCAGCTGAGTCCATAGACCTAAGAACCAGAGAGTGAATGGTGCAGTTTCCATCCCAAGAGTGGATGGGCTGTGACCTGAGAAGAGCTGATGTCTCCAATCAGTCTAAAGGCTGGGAAAGACCAGCATCCCAGCTGCAGACAATGAGGCAGGGGAGGTTCTCTCTTATTTAGCCTTTTTGTCCTGCTCTACCTTCAACTGACTGGGTAAAGCCCACACACTTCAGGCAGGACAATTGTCTTTATTAAGTCTACAGAGTCAAATCATGTCATAATATAAAGCCCCTTGGAGATAGGCCCAGAAGAAGATTTGACTAAATATCTGTGTGCAGAGTAGCCCAGTCAAGTTGAAATATAAAGTTAATCATGTCAATCATAATAGCACACATTTGTGACCCCAGCCCCAGAGAGAGAGGTAAGAGGATTATTACAGGTTTGAGGCCAGCTTGGTCTACAAAGTGGAATCCATACTAGTCAGGGCTACATAGCAAAACCCTGTTTCAAAAACACAAAACAGGACAAAGTCAATGATCATGCAGTTATATGCAGATACTGGGCCTCCAGTTTCCAAGACCTGGTGCTATGCCTGCGGTAGGTTTCATCACATCCCCAGAGACCCTTTCCTATGAAATCACAGTTATTCATCCTCTGACATTAGGCATAGGGCCCTTTCCTGGGCTACCCAGGCAGAACAAAATAACTACCTGAGCTTTTAAACACAGAAAGAGAAACACAAAACGAGCTATGTTGGACTATACTCCCCCTGTCATGCAGAACACTCAAAGCTGGTTCTACTGTCCACCTAGAACTTTACACCTTTTGATCAAATCCCAGCTCTCTCCCTCCCCAGCCCCAGCCCCTCATCACCGCCATTCTCCCTGCTTCTGGGAGATGAACTTTGTTAGACTCTACTCATGACATGCAGTGTTGGTCTGTCTGTGGCTGGTTAATTTCACCAGGCAAAACATCCTCAGAACTCACCCACAGTATCACAAATGACAGGATGGCTGAGATGATGGATGCATTAATTAGTTGGATTTAATCATGCCACATTGTAAACATGTATCAAAACATCACGTTCTAACCCGTGTATACATACACTTAGGATTTGTCAATCAAAATTAAAGCAATCTGAGACAACAAACAAGACTAGATTTTGAGAAAAGCAACAGAGAGGAGAGAGAGAGTGAAAGGCAACAGGCAGGAGAGTGGGGGAGGGGACAGGGGTTCCTCTGAGAGTTTCCCATCTTGAGATGCTGAGCAAGTCCCACCTGTGGCTGGACTAAGAGAGAGCCACTTGGGAAAGCAAGGAGGAAACCATCCTGCTTCCATATCTGCTGAGGACCTTTCTCCTGGTCTTCCCAGATGGAACCGCCCCTGAACACGGTTATTCAGCCACTCTGGGTTCAGACTTCTGACCACAGGTGCCGGTGGTCAGGTGTTACATGTATTCAGTCTGGGACCTCCGTTCTCCTTCGAGCCCACCAGCAGTGAGCAAAGCTGCCCCATAAAACCTGATAGCAGAAATAAATGAAAGCATGACCTCATAAACTGTTCAATAGCTAGCAAAAGTTCTGTTGCCAGTGAACTCCCAGCTTACAACTTTTCAGGCATTTTCAACTCCAGCACCATCCTTCAATCAAGAGCAATGACCTATGGACATGGAACAATGATCACCTCTTGTGATTAGGAGTATTTTTAATATTTTTAATATTGTGTGACACCAAAATGACCATGGCCTCTCTACTGAAGGGGAAACCTTAGATGTATTAAAGAGCTTTACATGCCAGTTCCAGGTCCTTCTCACTTTCAGAAGCCCCACCCTCATCTGCTCATCATCCCCTCGATTACCCTCAGCCCTCACTCAGAGATGATGCCACTCATTGTGGGAATAGGTACCCCAGAGATACATATCCCTGTGTACCTGCATGGGGATAAAGCACCACCCTCATCCATGCAGAGAAGCTTGCAGCCCTCAGCGGGCCACGCCTCACACAGCCTTCTCTTATCTCCTAGGAGCCAGCCTGCTTGGCATGTTTGTTCTAAAATATAGTATCCTCTGCCTCACCTTCCATCCCAGAATTCCTGTAGTGGCTGGAGTGGGGCACAGAAAGGGTCAAGGCGTGGTGCTCATCCCATAGGTGTCATCAAGAAGGCAGACATGTAAGCCTCAAGTAGCACACCAGGTACCCCACTCCCTAGAGGCATGCTTCATCCCTCGAGCCCCTCTGCTTTCTCGTGGCTTTTGTAGTGTCTAACAGCTTTGCTGTGGAGTAGCGCATACACTGCGTGGCTTGTCCATTTGAAGTCATAAGTTTGTGATTTGGCAGTGTATTTATAATTGTACAATCACCACCACAATTAATTGTAGAATGCTTAACTTTCAAATGAAATCTTAGAGCTGGAGGGACAGTTCAACAGTTTGCAGAGGACCTGGCTGTGGTTCCCATCACCCACATCAGATAGCTTCTAAATGCCTGTAACTCCAGCTCCAGGGAATCTGATGTCCCCTTCTGGCCTCTGTGAGGGTTGCACTCATATGCACACACCCACACAGAGATACACACACACATATGCATAACTTAAAAAATTAATCTTTAAAATGAAAACCCTGTGCTCATTAGCCATCTCTTGCCATTCGTCTGTCACCCCCAGTCCTAGGCAAAGGCTGATCTTCCTCGATGGCTTTGCCTGCTCTGGACATTTTTCACAGACATGAAATTATCTAACACACACACTCTTAGTGTCTGATGTTTTTGTTCCTTTATTGTGACGCTCTTAACGTTTACCCACATCATATAGAGTCTTTCAGCACTTCAATAGCTTTTATTCCTTAAGAATATTATGATAGATGGACTTTGCCTCATTTGCATTTCCACATGATAATGTCACTCTATTTCATCTGCCCACTCACAAATCGGTGGACAGTGGACAGTCACCACTTGGTGTTATTGCGAACAATGTTATGCTGACCATTCATGTGAAAGTTACCTATGTGGACTTCGTTTCCTTTGAGCATACACCCAAAGACCTGTCATAAAGCAGGTCTCTATTAACCTTTCGAGAAACTTCCAAGTGATTTCCCAAAGCAGCTGCAGTGTTTCTGCATCCCTGTCTGCAGCACATGAGGTTTCCAACGTCTCCGTTCTTCATCAGTGCCCATTATCTGTCTTCTGTCCCAGCTCCTCACTGTGTGTAAAGTGGTAGCTCAGCGTGCTTTTGAGTTGCATTTGTTTTGCAAAATTGCTTTGCCTCTTCTGAGTCCTTTATATTTCCATATGAATTCTAGAATCAACTTGTAGATTTCTCCCTGAAAAAAGAATAATTGGGATTTTGATAAAGGTTGTATTGAACTGACACGTAGATCAACTTGGGGAGTGTCTCCATTCTAACAATGCTCAGGCTCAGAATCTGTAAGCCTAGGCTACCTTCCTGTTGAGTTGAATCTTTAATTTCCCTTCACGATGTTTTATAGTTACCAGCACGCAGGCCTTGAATCTCTTCTGTTAACTTCATCCCAAAATATCCTACATTTTGATGCTATTAAGTGAATAGTCTCCTCTTTTTAAGAGGGTGTGTGTGTGTGTGTGTGTGTGTGTGTGTGTGTGTGTGTGTGTGTGTATACGCATGCATGCATGCACACGTGCCACTCACATGCAGGCACCCCTAGAGGCCAGAAGAATGACAGATGTACTGGGAACCAAACTCGTGTCCCCTGTAAGAACATCAATAGCTCGTAATTGCTGAGCAATTTCTTTAGCCCAGATTGAAGTATTCTTGATTCCATTTTTATATCCCCATCACGACTGTGTGGTGTGACCCTGACTTGTATATATCCATTCCTTCTTCCTTTGAGTCTCTCCGCTCCGCATCCCTGCTTCTGGGTCCTCTTGACTCTTTCACCACTGTTCTCTCCATCCTGCAGCTTCCGTCACATTGGCCACCATTTCTTTTTCTCCTCAGTGGACGAAGATATCCAGGTCAAGCAAGAGAGAACTGGTCCCCACTGCTTCTCTTTGCACTCTGCCCACTTAATGTGCATCCATATCTCCTGATATGAGACTAGGTTCTGAAGACTCGGTGTCTTAGTGCAAGCCAGGTACGTGTCTGCTAACACACAGGATGATGTCAGGCAGCACAGCAATGGACTGTTATTTTAATCGCCATTTATTTGGAAGTCTGAGAAGTGTCTGTTGTATCAGTCCTATTATCTGTTATTCATCCTTTCTGAGAACGAGGTTAAATTTTAAGAAATGAATTTAAAGGACACTGAGAATGAGTGAAGAGCGGCACAGGTTCTGCTTTCATGAGTGACCGAGTGTGGAAACCCTTTGCAAGGCAGGAGAGGTAGAATTTTGAGGATGCAGGTCTCAGAGGGGCTGGGTGCCTCTGACACCCTTCTGCACGACTCTGGGGGACATTAGCTTCCAGCAAACCCGCACTGCATTGTTTAAGGGAATCAATGTTCAACACAGAATAGATATTTGATAACTGGTAATTAACTGTGTCCCCACCATGCCTGGAGTGCCTGCTGTGGTGCAAGGATGACCCTGGGGTAGGAAGGTGGCCCAGGTGGAGGTTAGGCACCCACCAGTGTGGGCATTTAGGGTGTGTCTGCTCAACTGTGATGTCATCATCAACACAGGTTTTAAGCATTCATCAGTCAGCATTGGACTAAGGTCTATTGGTTTCTGTCTTTCTGTTACTACACAACTTACAAGAAGCAACCTGTGGAAATAAGGTCTTATGTCGGCTCCCGGTTTAGGGGTACCATCTCTCATAGTAGGGGAGGCATGGCAGCAGGAACGTGAGGCAGCTGGTCACATTTCATCCACAATTAGGAAGCAGAAAGAGATGAATGCTCAGAACCCTTTCTCTTTTTATTCAGACCTTAACCCCAGCCAGTGGGAGGGTGGTGCCACCCATAGTTAGAGTTGGTTTTCCCTCCTAGGGCCAAACCTCTGGAAATGCCCTCACAGACATACCTAGGTTGGCTCCTAGGTGGTTCCAGATGTGCTCAGTTGACACTGAAGATGAGCCATCCCATGAGGTGTGATTTGCACGTGTGTGCTCCCTCACACTCTGTGACACTGAGTCTTAGGAAAGGGGGAGTTTTTACCCAAGATCACCATATTATTGAAAGATTAAACAGAGTTAAACCCAAGGTTCTGGGTTCAGCATGGTGACTCGAACTTTTGATTGCTGTAGTGTCTACCAGGAAGGTTCTAGCTTCTGTACCTGGGTACTGAGGAAAGCTCCTTCCAAATGCCATTCTCTCCCCAAATTCAGTGCAGGAATGTTTATGCAGAAGGTTCCACAAGCCTTCTGTCTTCTAGTCTTAGCAGATACAGAGGCAGCTCGTCTTTGCTCCCCCTGGAGACCTAGCTGGCAAGGAAGGAGAGAGAGGAGAGAGATCCGTGAACTAGGAGACAGCAACAGGAAGCCTGACGGGAAAGCTTGCTGCCTGCGATAGGAGGCCAGAGAAAAGGAGCAGCATACATGCTCACACTCACATGGAAACTTCACAAAAGGGCAACAGACACAGAGAAACACTGCACTGCCCCCCAAGTACCCCAGTCAGCTTCACTGTATCCGTCATCTGTGGCACCCATTGGGAGTCGGCTTTGCACCCATCTCCAAAGCCAAAGTTGGGGGTGTTCGGACATCTCCATGATATTAAGCAAATGTTTGAAACGTTCACTGTGTGTCTCAACATCCCCGTAAGAAGTGGATGATATGCTAGGATTAGAACAGCTAAGGGCAGGACTGGCGCACAAATGGGCATTGCAAAGGGCATGAGTGGGGCCCTGGGAAGTAAAGAGAGCGGCGATGTCATCCCAGGACCTGGGTATGAGGGACAATTATGGACTGTCAGGACAGACTTACTTGTAAAGGGCCACTTGGGGAACAGTGACCTGCTAGGGATGATACAGGAGGCAAGGAACCGTGGCGGCACAGGAGGGCAGGACCAAGGCCATGGCACTCCCTCTCCTCATCCCTATGTTTTATGGGAATTCAAAAGGCACGTGGGTCCATCGGGCCAACTTCCATGGACAGAAGGAAGGGCAGAACAGGTAACCTGTGAAGGGTCAGAGTTGGATTGAAGACACTTCACACATAGGTAACAACCTTACAGTATTTGCTACATACACCTCTAAGCTGAGACTAGATCCATGTGAACTGAATGGCAGGGAGGAAAAAGCCCCAGTCCAGTGCTTTGACTTGCACACTATAAAACTTCAGGGGAAACACAATGTTATGCACTAGTCTGATCATGCCTATGCTTTACCTGAGATAGAAGGAATCTTGTATCTCTCTAATTATGACACATGAACAACCATGGGACCATCCAGAAGATTCCAAGCTGTATGTCAGTGCCTCCTGAGTTCTCAAAGATGAATGGTTTTGAAAAATAGATGAGCACATCTAATTTTCATCCATGTCTTTGAAGAGACTGCATCTTCTTTACTGATGAGCGACTGTTGGTACACATGTGGTGTTCACCAATACTTGAGTTACCAGAGTAGTATCTATGTGGAGAAGAGCCCCCAGCTGGGCTTTCTCTGGATTTTGCTTTGGACAATGGAAAGAACATTGAATTTGGCACTTGGGCCCTTCAAGATATGGAGGATGCAGGGCAGCTAGTTATTTCAAGGGTGAAGTTCAGTGAACGAACCTTGGGCTGCGTGCATCTCTGTCAGCCTCAGCTATCACAACCATTTGCTCTCCAAAATGCATCCTCACATACTGGTGGTAACAAAGAATGGCTATCTTATTAAGTTCATACCTATGTGGTGGTATTGTGTCCCCAATATATTGTGCACCCTAATAAACTTATCTGGTGTCAGAGAACAGAACAGTCACTAGATAAACATAGAGGCCAGAAAATGGTGGCACACACACATCTTTAATCCTAGCCTTCTGGAGGCAGAGATCCATCTGGATCTCTGTGAGTTCAAAGCCACACTGGAACAACCAGGCATGGTGACACACACCTTTAATCCCAGGACTTGAGATCTTATGTCTTGCTTGGGAAAGACACATGCCTTTAATCCCAGGAAGTGATGGCAGGAAGCAGAAAGGTATTTAAGGCGTGAGGACCAGGAACTTTAGCTTTTTAAGCTTTTAGCATTTAGCAGCAGTTCAGCTGAGATCCATTTGGATGAGGACTCAGAGGCTTCCAGTCTGAGGAAACAAGATCAGCTGAGGAATTGGCGAGGTGAGGTTGGGTGTGGCTTGTTCTGCTTCTCTGATCTTTCAGCATTCACCCCAATACCTAGCTCCCAGGTTTGTTTTTATTGATAAGACCTTTTAAGATTCATGTTACATACCTAGCCTCCAGTCTCCTCCCAAATTAACTTCTTGTATGAATCCATTGCTTCCCTAAAATCTGCTACAGGCCAGCAAGATGCTACTGAGAACATCTACATATGCCCATCATCAAATGAGCAGCATGTGTTTGTGTGCACATACATGTGTGCATGTGTGTATGTGTGAGCACATTTATATGCATAGAAACAGATGTCTATATTGATTAAATCAACTCATGCATGCAGATGTGTGGATATAGAAAATATTTCTTTTGTTTTCAAAATTGTAATATAATTACATCATTTCTCCTTTCCCCTTTCTTCCTCCAAGACCTTCTATGTACCCCTTCTTGCTCGCTCTAAAATCCATGGCCTCTTTTTTTTTACATTATATGTATTCCTTAGTTCCTTAATTTATTATTTGTATTTCTAAATACGACCTGCTCAGTCTGTGTAATATTACTTACATGTATCTTTTTAGGGCTGCCCATTTGGTGCTGGATAACCAATTGGTTTCCTCTTCCCTGGGGAAGACTATTTCCTCATCCTCAGCATTCCTTAGTTGCCTGTAGTTCTTCATGTAGGGTCATTGTCTTTACCCATCCACATTAGCATGGCTATTGCTGTCGTCCTGTTCCGATTATGTTTGAGCAGTAGCAGTCATATTGTGAGATCTTAGGGGTGCAGCTTCTGACCTTCCTAGTAGACACAATCTCACAGCAGGTTCCCGGTTCCCCTGGCTCTTACAATCTTTCTGCTCCCTTTTCCACAATGATCCCCAAGTCTCAGGTGCTGGAGTGTTTTGTAGATGTATCCACTGACACTGGGCTCCACAACTCTGCATTTGATTGATTGATTGTGGTTTTCTGTAGTGGTCTCCATCTGTTTAAAAAGAAGTTTCGTTGATGGGGAGCGAAGACCACACTTATCTGAGGGTATAAGGACATATGTTTAGATGGTTGCTAGGGATTATGCCAATTTAGTAAATTAGAGATTGAAGATTCTCCTCCAATGTCCATGACTTCACCGGCATTAAGTAGTTAGCTCCGTTTTCAGTACCAGGCATGATTTCACTCTTGTTGCAAAGATATTAAGTCCAACTAGGGAGCTATTGGTTGCCAAGAAGGTACGTGTGCCACGACAGCACCCTTAGGGCTATTGTGCTGTGCTGCTCACTGTCACTCATAGGCTCATAGTTGGGTAGGAGTGTTGGTTACCCCTCACATTTGCAAGCTTGCTTGGCACCTTCCTGTGCCATGAAAGCTATTGCTCAGGGAGAAGGTTTTTAGGTCAGTTCCATCTCAGTGGCCTCTGGGCCCTGTGTCTGAGATGCAATGTCTCAGAAATAGATACATGAGTATACATTTGAGTCAAGTTTTTCTTTACTAGCTAAGAAATTTGGCATCTCAAGAAATTCTGATGAGGTGCAGTGTTGTAATGAAGCAATAGTTTAGCTTGCAAGGTAAGGTGAAGAGCTGATGGATCCCTCTTCTAAGTCTCTTTAATTCCGTATGAGCAAGCCAGAGCCCTCCGAACTCCCCAGTCCCAGCTGCTGTGCTGAAGTTGGCTGTAGCTCAGACTCCAGATGAGCCAGGCAGAGCTTCAGAGTTGCTTGTGATCTGTTTACATTACAGAAGGACCGTTAATTAGAAGGGAGCGTGTTTCTTAATTAAGGAACAAATTAATTTTTAAAGAAGTGCTGAGACCCCCTTGGGTGAAGTCAGATGAGGGGCCCCATCATAGGACGTGTGGCTGTCTTATTCTTTGCAAAGAAGATCTGGAGCTGTGATACAATCTCCAGTAGCAGCTTGGGAAAACAGCAGGTGTGGGTTGATGCATCTTAGGAGTGGGTGTCGCAGGTAAGGGGGCATGTTGGGCATGCTGGAAACTCAGAGGTGGGTAGGACGGGTTCCATTCTAATGGAGCTCAGGTGCAGTCGGGACGGTGTGGTCTCTTATGTGTTTGATGAATCTGCTAAGTGCTAAAGACAAATGAGTGAAATACCCCAGGAAAACAGTCAAAGAAAAGCAACTGAGGAGGTCAGGACGAGGGAAGAGAAAAGATCTAGCAAGGTCCCAAAAGGGGATGGTTAGCTGAGTTTCGAGGCAATCTTCTGTGGGCAGATAAGAAGCTCATTCCAGGCAGAAGGATCACGTGAACAAAGTCCAGATCCACTAAAGCACCCTGTAGAGGCACAAGACGGGGCATGGTAGGAACTGAGGGACTGGAAAGGCCAGTGTGAACAGGTGATGGAGAGAGGCACGGGGTCACCTTAAGTGTGTGCATTCAGATTCCTTGGGCAGCTAGGGACAGAAACTCAGCCAGCCCCACTAAGTTGATGCAAAGATCTTTTGGTTCCTTTTATATAAAATTCCCAGAAGGACTTCCAGCATAGCTGGAAGTGTCTAGGTACTCAACTGTGTTGTTAAGAATCTTACTCAGCTCCTTGGCATTGCTTTACCATTTGTTAGCTTTCCAGGGGTGACAAGAAAGAGAAAGGCCACCAGGTGTTTCCCCTGCTCCAGGAGCAACTCCGATCATCACCTTTGATGTGAGCACTGTTTCCCTATAACTTTATGTTCAGGCTTTAGGGATATCTCTTTCAAATCGGTGTGAGTCGTTTACCCATCCCTGAGCTGGTGTGCCCAAGGGTGGGAGACTCTAAAGGGCCAGGCCTGAGTCATAGGCCCACACCTGTCGTTAGCTCTGAGGAAATGTGATGTCAGTGATCTTTGAATTTCAAGGACTAAGTGACAGGAGAGTGTTAGCCAAGGGGAAAGGAAAAGGCTGTGACCACCAAGAGTGAGAGAGCAGCCACAGAAGAGAAGATGCAGCCAAGGTCAGAACCATGATGAGCAGCAAGTATACTAGCCATGTTTAAGTGGGATAAGCTTTATTCTGGCTTCCGTATGGGGAGTGGATGGGAACAAGGAGAGAGGGAGCATGAGTGAGCCATTGGAGGAGGACCAGGGCTGATCAAGGATGATGGGCTAGAGATGGTGATCTAAGGCATATTCCGTAGGGATTTGAGAGGTGGGGGAGACAGATTTGAAGACTCTGAGGTGTTACAGAGTCCTTGATATCCTGTGATTCCCCTTGACCTTAGGAGGACACTGACTACTTTTGAAGGACATGTGTATGTGTATGTGTAGATGCGTGTTCACGGTGTTCACACATGATGCTGGGAGGCATCAGGTGTCTTCCTCAGTTGTGCTCCACTTTATTTGCTGAGGCAGGGTCTCTCTCTGAACTCTGAACTCGCCGACTGGGCTGGTCTAGTAGCCAGCCTGCCTTGGGATCCCCAGTCTCCACCTTATGAGCACTGGGATGACAAGTGAGTTACCACAGCCACTGCTGGTTTGTTTCTGTTTGTTTGGTATGTGGGTGCTGGGGATCCGAACTCCGGTCCTCACGCTTGCACAGCAAGTGCTTTAGCCATGGAGCCAGCTCCTCAGCCCCGACTGTGACCATTTCCAGCTGTATGATCAGGCAGAAGTGACCCTCTGCCAGTTGGTCAGTTCAACCGGTAAGAGACAGGTAGATTCTATTCACTGACTCTCACAACACCCTCTCATGTGGAAACCAGCTCCATGTAAGACACTTGACTGCCTGAAGACTGTCCTCTTTGGAGAGGTTCACGCCATATGGAGAGGCCTTGAAGGATTCGAGACGGTAGCAAGAGGCCAAGGAAAGTGGGGCAGCATCCGTGTAAACAAAGGAGCTACCTCAGCCCTATATAGGTTCTCCAGCCTCAGATGAGCACACAGGGAGCAGAGGGGGTGGGTGGGGCATGAGATAAGCCATGCAGATGAGCCCTTCCTGCATTCCTGATCTCCTAAAGTAAAAAGAGTCTCTTGGTTGAGGGAGTGTCATTCTGTAGCAAGACATATGCAGAATAGGTTCTGAATTAAACATACAAAAAATAAAATAAAAAATAAAAAGACAGCAAATGGGCTGCATAACCAGGAAATGGCCAGACATTCTGAAAACAGGAAGACAGAAAGTTAAACTGTGTGCCCGCCCCTATAACCCCCAGCCAGCCTGCTCTGTTCCCTCTCTTGCCCTCCTTCTGTCTGGGGATATAAATTGCAGATTGGCAGTCACACTCTGTGGGGTGCTTTCTTATGGATCACAGGGACTGGGCACCCGATGGCCATCTTTCATTCAAGTCCCTTTATGGAGATGACAGAGTCTCTCACAGCAACCCCAGGCTGTCATGTGAAAATGAAACAGAAGCAAGTGGCTGGAGAAGCAAGAGACGTGTGACAAAAGATCCAGCCCACAGGCTTCCGTTTCTCCTGCCTTATCTCAAGTCCTGCATGAGATCGTTCATCAAGAATGGTCACCAGGAGCTGCGGTGTCTGTAAAAGAGGTGCATTTGAGGCAAGACAAAGGTAGGAGAGGCACTGGCCGCCCTGTCCGTCTGTGACATCCTGGGAAGCTTGACGACACACAGCTGGTCAACTAGGTGCTTTGCAGAAGTTAGAGAACAGGGCTCAGGTGTGCCTCACTGGGGAGAGTGCTTTCCTGATGCACTGGGTTCAGTCCTCAGCTTGCATAAACCAGATGTGGAGTTCACATCTCTCATCCCAGCACCCGGGAAGTAGATGCGGGAAGAGCAGATGTTCAAGGTCATCTTTGTTTATGGGCTACATGGGTCCTGCATCCAAAATAAATAAATACATTTAGGAAAAAGAAAGAGTCCTCTCTGGGCAGGAGATTTATGAGAAACCCCAAGAGCACTGGGAATTGGGTTTAATGAAATAAGCTGAGTTTGTGAATAGAATTTCCAGGCGTCCCTGTGGGATACAAGAGAAGGGGGTTGGGCTGCTGCCTACTGCTCAGTGGATCCCAAAGCCACCCATGGGGCCTGGGAAGGAGCCCAGTTCATGTTTCTTCAGGGTCTACCTAGAGCAGCAACAGAGCCGCCCTCAGCCCTACCTTGTGGAGGTGGTGATATGGAGGTGGAACTTTAACTCTTATCCCTGAAGCAACCAGAGATACAGAAGCCACCAGGGATGACCAGAGAGTGGCTGAGGACCCTGATGCCCTCAGACAAGGAGAGGGGTAGCTGTCACTCAGCCCCACCTTTTCAGGCCTGGGGGCCCTCCTCCAAGGAGAGTACGTTCTTAGAGAGACATACCAAGAGAGGCATACACCATGGTCGTGCTTGAGGCAGTATCAGCTTGCACAGGGAAGTAATTTTTTTCTACTTCTCAGTAACAATTGTTTATGTGGTTCTCATCTCCAGCAAGTGGATTCCCTAGAAGGGAACTGGCCAAGTCTTTGGGGTAGAATGCAACTGTGTGCTTGTCCCTATGGACTGTGTCCTACAACTTGGAGCAGGGTGTATACTCTGAGCCCTCTCTGGTTGGATTTGAATGCCTGTCAGACATGGGCCCAGGCAAGCTAACTGACCTCTGTGAGCCTTGGTTTCTTCCTCTCCTTCGCTGTACCATCTACTGCAGGTCAGGCTGCAGGTTAGGATTCTAACAATGCTATAGATGTAAGGCGGGCACATAGGAAATGTGTACAACAGTAGCATTTGCTGCGACAGTTACCAAAAGGTTGATGCAAGCACCATAACTTAGCCTAGGACTCAGCCAGTATAGCATTCCCAGCATCTGGAGCTCACACTACTGCTGTTTGCTACCGGAAACCTAAGGAGGGTACATTTCATATCATCATTGCCAAGCCAGGCCTCTCCAGCACAGCACCGTATATGTAAACTCATCTGCCTGCACATGTGCTTGTGAGCATACACGTGCTAATCTTTGATATCACATTTACCCGTGGGTTGTATTTTAATTAGCTTTCTTATCTCTTTAATCTGTCTTGTTGACAGTCACTCTTAGCTACTTTTTAATCTTGAACCCTCAGAAGCAGAAATTCTGAATCTCAGCCAAACTCCTAATAGTCATGTGACTTAGGGTAGCACTGACCATAGCCCGGTCAAGGGTCAGCCACCTATTGTTAGTGAGAGGATGTCGTGTGGCCAGAGCCCTACTAGGCTGTGCAGTGCCTGCTCTGTCCAGTGTCTGCTGTGGCATTTGGTAGGCAGTTCCCTCAAAGCACTGCCTGGATGGGTGGGGAACAAGTCGGCTGAATAAACAAGCTGCTGATCTGTTACTCCAGAAAATGTCTCAGCCTAGGGACTGCTTATCCAGGGCTGGGGTTGATCAGCCAGTTACAAACACACCTGAGAGTTCACTTACCCAGGCTGTGTTTTCCCATTGGCTGTGTGGCAGGGTCCCGGGAGCATTTTCAAATACCCCTCTGTAATAACCATAACACATCTGCCCTTCTCCTCCATGATCAACCTTGTTAACAGGCTTCAAGAAATAAACAAGAGCTGGCCATGTTAGTACACACATAGTCTAGAAACTGAGACAGGAGGACCATGAGTTTGAGGCTACACAGCAAGACCAGTCCCAGAGAAAAGGATACCTACTCAGTTGGGCGCATAGAGACTTGAGGCTGTTCATCGCTGTGGTGCTTGGAAAGCACTAGATGGAAATGGCCTAAATGTGCCTCGGTAGCGGAATGGCTAATAACATTCAAAAATGCAAACATTAAGCCGTTATTCAAAGGAACGAGGCAAATATTTTATTTATACATCGATCCTCGTGGTTTATAGAAGCACTTTATAGAGAGAGAACTGATATTCATATGAACACATCTGCGTTTATATACATGTACAGGCAATAAAGCCAGGGCTCACAAACAAAAAAACACCAAGTCATAGCACATTCCACGTGATGCTGTGTCACTTTTCTCATCCTTGAGACCAAATACCTGACAAGAAGCAACACAAGGAAGGCAGAAATCCTTCTGGCTGGTTGTTTAAGAAGAGGCAGAGTCCATCATGGGGAGAGGGCATAGAGACAGGGGCATGCAGCAGCTGGTCTCATTGCATCCACAGGCAGGAGGCAGAGAGCAGATAGGTAAAGGGGGCCAGGCTGCCAAACCTTAAAGCCCACCCCCAGTGACTCACTTCCTCCATGGAAGTTCCGTCTCCTAAAGTTCCAAAGCCTTCTGTAGTAGTTCCACCAGCTGGGGCTCAACTGTTCGAACACATGAACTTATGGGGACATTTCACAATCAAACCACAACAGACATCATTTATTTTAATAATAATAATAATAATAATAATAATAATAATAATAATAAGGCCTAGAGGGATGGCTCAGTAGTTAAAAGTGCTTGCTACTCTTCCAGAGGACCTGAGTTCAATCCCCAGCACCCACATCAGGAGGCCCACAACCACATGTACCTGCAGTTCCACTTTCACACATAAAATAATAACAATAATAATAATATAAATATTTTAAAATTTTAAAGTAGCAATATATAGTAGCATTCTTTGAAACCATGGTATTCCCAGCAACCACGCAGGATGGAAGGACACCCTCTCAGCCTCTGTGGTGTTGGTAGCAAAGGTCAAAACGAAGAAAATGGCATACATGGTGCTTAAAGGGACTTCAGCCTGATGTATAACGTTTTAGTTCTTTTCATAAAATGAAGACAAAGCAAATGTAACCAAGTGTGAACAGTTGGGACTCCAGATGGCCAGTACAGGATTTCTGTTATTGTTCTTTGTGCTTTTCTGTGTTTACTTAAGATTCTAAAAAAATAAAATAAAAAGCAGGAGAAGGAGTTAACCCTCCTCGGTTAATATCAGATTCACTCTCTCTTTTCTGACTCCAGCTTTTTTGTTCTTCTCTTTTCTTTCCTGAGGGTAGGGCAGTCATAACGGAGATTCTTGTGACTCGGTCTTGATTTAGGATTGGGCTCAGCTGCAGGAAATCAAAAACTACAATCAACAGCAGGAAGTTTTTTCACTTTGTTTTTTCACATGTGAAAGACAGCTAGAGAGTGAGGTGGGGAAGCTTAGAAGCCTCACTCAGGCCCCAGTGCTGCCTCCTTAGTACATGGCTCCATCCTCAAGGTTGCTTTATGGTTAGAATGGGCCATGGGAACACCACATTCTTGTCAACAGGCTTCAAGAAACAAACAAGAATAGGGCATGTTAGTATATACATATAATGCTAACAATCTAGAAACTGAGGCAGGAAGACCATGAGTTTGAGGTCAGCCTAGGCTACATAGCAAGACCTTACTCAGAGAAAAAGATACCAACTCAGCTGTGCATCTGTGGTGCTTGGAAAGCACTAGAAGGAAATGGCCTGGATGTACCTAGATGTCTCAAGCTGTATGATAGACCAGGAGCACCTTCCCTTCCCCCAGAGAATCTCAGCTTAGAGCTCAATGGCCAGAATGAGTCATGGGGCCACATCGCTGCAAGGGATCCAGGAATGGAATATTTCACTGGCATATATTACCCAATAGTTTTTCTCCAGCCCTGCCCCAGAACTGTGCTCACCTTACCTACCCACCTCCATTCTCAGAGATAGGCACCCTTGCCCTTGACTCTAGAGCTAAATAACCACGCCCATCAAAAATATCTAGTTTTGGTGGAGCTGAGGAGATGACACAGTGCATAAGAGCACTTGTTGCACAAGCATGAAGACCTGAGTCTGGATCCTCAGAACCCATGTAAAGCTGGGCATTGTGGGCCACATCCATAATCCCAGTGGTCCTATGCTGAGATGGAAGGTGAAAACTAGAGAATCTCTAGAAGTTCATGAGCCAGCTAGCAGGGCACACAGCAGTGAACAGGAAAAACTGTGTCAAAACAGAAGTAGGGATCAGTGCCTGGCGTTGCTCTCTGACTTCCACACATACACAACCACTCAAACACACCATATACACAACACCACACACATGCACTACATACACAGAGAGAGAGAGACAGAGACAGAGAGAGACAGAGACAGAGAGACAGAGAAACAGAGAGAATGGGGAGAGAATTTTCACTGTTCCCTTCAGCACAAGCCTCTTCCTCTGACTTCTGAGGTTCACCTTTTCCATTTGCTGTGGGCCGTAGCCATCTCCTCAGCCTCAGCCAGCAGCTCATATATGCAATTTCCCAGCAGGCAATGCCTCACCTTCCCCTCACCTGCCTCTGCCAAAACTGCTGATATCCAGCTGCCCTGTCTATGTAAGGCCCTAAATTTTGCTAACTGTAGGGACAGTGACTGCCAATAAAGATGCTTTCTGCCTTTATCCTTGTGAGCCTTCAGAGCTGAGATCACACCAGCCAGGCCCCTGGGGACCCTGCCTGTCGTTCCTTGGAATCTCCAGTCTTGACTGCATTGAATGATTAGATCTTGACACACCGTTTTCTCCCATCAGCAAGCAGCAGCCACCATTCCCATCAGCTCATCTCATATCACCTCCATAACTCCAAGAGAAAGCTCACCCAGGTCTCCCAACCATCTATCCAAGTCAGGTGCCTCCACAAAAGAAAGATGAGCATGTTTAGAATTAAGAATCAGAAATCAGCCAGCAGGCAGTAGAATGCCTCCCCTTACTGGATCCAGGCTACTTAGTCACTGAACATAGCCACTGCCTGGCTGGCCTTAGCTTCTGCAGAGGAGATATGTACACCTAATGAGGAGTTTTGTATGCATGAATTCGCGATGATAAGATCTTTTGGACTTGGATGCGGGTGCCTCCTGCTGTCCTGCTGTGCCTGTGCATTCATTCACTCACTCATCCCTTTCCCACTTCATCAGAACTTCTGTAGACACAGGAATAACTCAACGTTGTCTTTTGTGGCCTGACAAGCAGAGCCCTGTGGTCCAACTTGAATGGGCTTCAGCCCCAGGCCTGACAGTGACCTATTGTCTAGCTGTGCTAAATTCTGCTTGTTCAGAACATTCGCGCCCTTGTCCATGGTGGAAGAACAGTACTTCTCCCACTGCAGGGATGGCCTGAGATGAAACAGATCCATGGGGATAAAGCGCTCTCCATGCTACCCAACAGAGAGTCAGTAGCATCCTTCTGTGACTGTCATTTCCACTATGCCTTCAACCAGCTTACCACAGCTGTGCTCAGGGGCCTAAGTTAGTCAGGGAAATTCATGAACTTACTTTATTCTGAGATTATTTCTGTTAACATAAAAAGCACTATTCTCACTTCAAAGGGAATTAGAGATGGCTGATTCTGGAGCCAAATAAGAATGATCATAGCCCAAGATCACAGATTTCAGGTTATGCCAAAGTCCATGTTTTCGTGTGGTAAGTCTTCTGATGTTCCTATAAGGACCGAACAAGGAAAGCCATCCATCAAGACACTTGTTAAATGCATTTCCAGCTAAGACAGCCCAAGACAATTTAACTCTGCACCTACATCATTGCAACCCGCAACCACTGAGGCTCCAGTCAACTGGTCAGCCTGGTGCAACCCTACAACCACTGAGGCTCCAATCAACTGGTCAGCCTCATGCAACCCGGCAACCACTGAGGCTCCAATCAACTGGTCAACCTGATGCAACCCCGCAACCACTGAGGCTCCAATCAACTGGTCAGCCTGGTGCAACCCCGCAACCTCTGAGGCTCCAGTCAACTGGTCAACCTTGCAGAATGTTCCACTGCTTCCTGAATACTTCAAGGTTTCAAGATAGAACAAGAACTCCCACAGGCCATTCTCACAGATCCTGGCCCCACATAGTCTATGCCTTTTAAGACCTAGGAGACAGTCCCACATCCCTCAACACCCCGCTGTTTGGCTCCCAAAGCGGGGTGCTGTCACAGATGACCCTCATGCTAACCTCATCAAGACACTGGCACTGGCCCCATGTCCCCATCCAATATGGTTAGGTAGCACCATATATCCAGTCATGGCTCACTGTAATTTCTGACCCATGGTTCCACCCATCAACACTAGTGTTTGTCACCTGGAGTTCTTTGACCCCTCCCCCACCCCACCCTCCTCACCCCCCACCCCCCACCCCCACCCCCACCCCCGCTGCTTTGCCTCAGTTGGAACACATTTGGTGACCTCTGGAGACATGTTTTCTTGTCTCAGCTTGCTGAAAGTAATATTGGCATCTGGAGCTCCAAAGCAAGAATCACTGCTAACCATCCTAGAGTAAGCAAGATGCCACCCAGGGGTGCCCAGCCTGGCATCCTGGAGAACTGATGCTGGGAGCCTTGGATTGTACAGGTTGCACCTGGTGTCATACACCTGCACTTACTTCCTGTTTTCACACTTCTTTGAGCTTCCTCTGGATTTTACACACATACACACACACACACACACACACACACACACACACACACACACACACATACACACACCGGGAGTGGGCAGGATTTGAGGTGAAAAGGGCCTTCTGTTCTGGTTCCCCACTGTCTCCTCAGGACCACAAGCAGGTTATGCCATCTAGGCAAAAAAAAACAACAGAAATGCTGGTGTTCTCAGAGGGTCACCTGCCAGAGGGCAAGAAGCCAGCCAAACCTCATCCAAACCTCAGGAAAGCCATGTCAGTATCCTCAGGGGGTACCCTGGTTAGTTTTTAACTGTCAACTTGGCACAATTGCAGTCACCTAAAGAGAGTTTCAGTGAGGTATCATCTGGATCAGGTGGGGCTGTGGACAGGTCTAGGGAGGACTGTCTGCACTGTTAACTGGGATGAGACAGCCCAGCTCACCGTGCAAAACACCATTGCACGGACTTAGCCCTGAACTGTCCAAGGGTGAAGAAAGCTGGCTGAGTGGAAGCAGCCGGACAGCAGGCTGCCTGGGTTCGTTTGTTCGTTTCTCTAGTTTCTCTCTGCTCTTGACTGTGAAGCTGGCTGAGTGGAAGCAGCCGGACAGCAGGTGGCCCAGGTTCACTCGTTTCTCTCTGCTCTTGACTGATGCAGTGTGACCGGCTCCTGGAACTCCTGCCTTGAACTGCAACCTGGACACAGAAGTCAAGTAAACCCTTTCGTCCACGCTTTTGGCGAGAGTGTTTTGGTCACAGCAACAGAAAGGAATTAGGACAGGCTTCTGCACACTGAAGCTGCTCCCCTCCCTCGCCATTGAGTTTGTGGTGAGAGTTCATAGAAGGGGAGAATGGCAGAGACGGGTCGGACATGTGGATGGCCAGATGGCGAAAGGCCTCCGTGTCACTCTGGACTAGTGGCAAAGCCCTTTATTCTGAACCACCCTAACATGCACAGCTGTCGTTTCTGTTCGGTGAAGGAAAGCAAGTGGAGGCAGCGAAGCTTACTCAGGAGCTGTGCTAAAGATGGGGGCAGTCTCCAGTAAGAAATAGGGCCCCTCCCAACACGTACACACTGGGGTACTAATAGGGCTGGGTAAGGGACTGTAAGTGGAGCACTGGGGAGATGGGATGCCACCTTCACACTGGGGTACTGATAGGGCCAGGTAAGGGACCGTAAGTGGGGCAATGGGGAGATGGGATGTTTGAGAACCAGAGGAGCTGACGTGGAGGCTGGACCACTCTCTGCCACACAGGATGTTTTAGCTAGCAGGTGGGTGAGGAGGTCAGGGCATCTACTAAGGAGGTCCGTGGGGGACAGAATGGTACAACTGACGCTGATAATCTCCAGCTATTTACATCTACTATCTGCAAGTCATTTGAACCAGGGACTGTTATTTACATGGTGCTTCCAATATCTAGGAAATTGCCTGGCACATAGTATATGCTCAGTAAGTATTTCCAAGCATCTATGTGTATTTTTATCTTCATTGAGTGCTTCTGGTTGATGATCAAACCTGGGCAGCTGGCAGACACCAGTCAGCTCGCGGTCCAAGCAGCCCCAACTCTCCTTGTTCGTGTGGGAAGCGTAATGGGTCATGAAATTGCGTCCGTTAGCATGCAGACAAGTATACATATATTTTGCAAACATTTCGCTATATGCAGATAAGGGACCCAAAGACGAAAATTTCAAGGCAGCAGCTGGAAGTATTAGTGGAAATTAGAGGGGAACATTGTTTCCATTAAGTAGTGCTGAATTTTGCAACCGAGTAACATCTTCAAGTTAATTCCGAAAACCGTCCACCTCATTAGGCAGATGAGGCGTCCTGTGATTTGGATTCCAATGCAGAATAACCCCAGTGATGGATGGGGTGCCTGTTGTAATAACTTCCAGATTACAGCTCCTTCTTTTGCAAAATTGCTACCAGCAAGGTAGCTCAGCCACCTTCAGAGAGAAATCAGCTGTGCTGAAAAAAACTCAGAAGAAGCAGTGTGACACTGTGACGTCTGTGCATAGAAGTCTGCCCTCCTCCTTCTTGACCTCTAGAGCATGGGCTCTCCATGCTCGCTTACAGAATCAGAAGAGGGATTGGGATCAGGTGATGTTGGACCCTTCCAATATGTGTGGGAGGGTGAGAGTGGGAAGGTTGTACGATATTTGTGTGTAGATGCACATCTCTCTCTCTGTGTGTGTGTGTGTGTGTGTGTGTGTGTGTGTGTGTGTGTGTGTGTTTGTGAAGGCCAGGTGTTCATCATTTATCTAGACTGGAGGGCCAGGGAGCTCCAGGGTCTCTCCTATCTCCATCTCCACCCACAAGCCCATACTGCCATGCCTCACCTTTCCATGGGCGCTGAGGGACCCAACTCAGGTCCTCGTTTACACATTGCAAACACTTCCACTTCCCCTCGCTCCAGCACTGAGTTTTCACATCAGTCATCCCACGTATGAAGCTCCTCACATCTAGTCTCATTTTGGCTAGGACTAGTCATGTGACCTCAAGCAGTCTGCAGGGGTGTAGAGAATGCAGGGGGCACTGCCCAGCTCTACCTTCTCCAGCCCTCCACTGAGAACTCTAGGCACCAAGGTGAGCTACAAGGAAATGTGGCATCTTTGCTCTGTGTAGACACTTCCCTCCAAGTCAGATTTTGTAGAATTATCTAATTTTATGAAGAGTTGTACATTTTAAGATTGTTAGGAAACAAGTAATAGAAACCCAACCTTGGTGGCTTAAACTATTTGGAAGGTATTTTTGTGGCTATAGAAGTTGACTCCAACTTAAAATGTCAGAGTTGGACTCAGTGCAATTATTTTAGCCTTTTCCTCGAGATGTCAAGATGGTTGCCTCAACTCTAATCATCGCATCTGAATTCACAGCAGAGATAAGAGGAAGCAAAGTTTACTCTATCTTTTTCTTTGCATCTTGAAAGCAAAAGACTCTTATGCATGGCTTCTATCCCTCTGGCTTCCTGGCCAGATCTGCCCTGTGTATTAATTACCTTTAATCACAGCTACCAGATGCCTAAGAAGCAGCAAGCTTAGGGAAGAAGGTTGTGCTGTTTGCTGTGCATCATGGTTTAAAGGGATACAGTCCATGGTGGCAGAGACGAGACAGCTTGGTGGCAGGAACACCTCCTGCCAGTGGCAGCGGGAGTATGAGGCTGCTGCTAACATCTGGAGAGATCTGGAAGCAGAGAAAAGACAGGAATCTGGATCAGGATATAAATCTCCAGGTCTGCTCCCCAGTGACCCACTTCCTCCATCTAAATTACACTTCCTATAGGTTCCACAGTCCCCAAAATCAGCACCACAGGGACCAGCTCTTTAAACTTGGGAGTCTGTGAGGGACATTTCACATGATATATATACGCCTCTAATTGCAAGGGAAAAAATGGAAAAGTTAAATGCCAATCATCTTGGGAAGAAGGACAGTGGTCAGAAATGGGTGTCAGATCAACCAGTCTACAACATCTGCCCCAGAAACCTTTCCAATCAAGTATCTATGTGTGGGTGCAGGAGATGTGGTATCTGTCGCTTTGCTCAACTGTGCTGCTGCCGTCAGCCCCCAGGACATGAGAGAGATGGCCTGGGAAGCTTGCACTGAGAGCTCACTGCTTGTGACTAGTTTCTGCTCGATCCCAGCTATTAACTGTTTTCCAAGTCACTGTAATTCTGGCAGGTTTAGGGTCTCGGGGGAGCACATAATGGGTATTAGCTCATGGGTGCATTTTATTGGCTTAGATCTAGAAAGGGAATCATCCTACTGCAAATTGTCACGCTGGTTAGTGAAAAATCTAAAATAAACGAACAGAACAAGCCTCCCTCTTAAGTAAACTGAGAACTCAAACACTCACGAACATGCGGACGGTCTCGCTAAGAGCTGGGGAATCAGCTGTCTGAGGCGCTTTGATGTGTTTCTCTGGCGTCTCGCCAGAACTCCAGCTCGGAGTGGGCTCGCACCACCGATGGCTGATGATGTCCTGCCTTGTGGATGGCTCAGTGAGAGGACAGAGGAGACCACTGAGGAAGGAGTTACAATGCAGACCATCTCAGGATACCCACCTACCCCTGTGAGAGCCCCCAGCTCCTCTCCCTTGAGGTCCCATGGATTTAGAGTTCATATAGCATGTCCCAGTGAGGGCTTCTACTATGCCCAAGTTGTTTTTATTATTTAAAGAAAAATGCCACTATCATAAAAGCCTTCCATGTATATTATAGAAATTTAGAAAAGTCAGATTGACAAGGCTAAAACACAAAGTCACCCAGAAATTCCACCTACTAAGGCCTGGTATCATTGCAGATTCTTTTTCTTCCTCTTTTGTTTGTTAGCCCAGGCTAACCTCAGGCTCATTGTTCTCCCCTTCCTCAAGTGTTGGGTCACCGGTGTGTAACCTCCAACTGTTTTTCGAGGTACTTTTCATGAGCAAACACCTGAACACAGGGCAGATAGGCCTCTTCCTTGGTGTTTCTTCTCACTGGAAGATTGGGTTATCTCAAGGCAACTTCTCCATGGATTGATGCCCATAGCCCACATGCTGCTGGCAGCCGAAGACTTCTTCAGCATTTCTTTTGCCAACAGGCACAAAGGGCATCTTAACTCTTTCCATACCACACACGTGTCCCCTCTGTTTTCTCCTGGAGGGTTTTTTTTTTTTCTCTCATCTCAAAATTGCCCATTATCAAACCTAAACCAAGAAAAGTTGAACCCCAGCCTCGTGAGGGCCTCCATCACTTTGGCCACCCACACTGCCCTTGGCTGAGTTGTACAGTCAAGAGAAGGAGGAAAGCTGGACAGTGTCCTGCGTCCTTAGCCCAGGAGGCTGCCTGGTTACTTAGTTTCCAAGGTACATCCCAAGCAATCTGGCTTCTCTCACTCAACAAAGGCAGGGAACAAATGCACTACAGATCTGCAGATAAATGATGGCTGCTTCCTCCACACTCCCCTCGGGTTTCTGTGCCTTGGGCTCTCCTCACTACCTGCTGGAATCCTCTGTTCACGCGGTGATGCTCTCAGCTCCTCAGGTGCAACCTGAAGGAGACAGCTCTTTGCAGGGGTAGCAGAAGCAGGAGAGGGACCATCTCAGACCAGAGGCAGGGCTCTCTCAGCACAGTGCTTTAGCAGACAATAGGACCGCAGGAGGTCTAGCTCAGCAGGCTTCTCCTGCACCCGAACGAACAAGCTCTTCTCAGCTTTCAGAAGATTCCATCCCTTATTCAAACTACAAAACACGGTGGAGTCTATGGATGGGGCTGGCAGGGGCTGAGGCACCCTGGCCAGAGAGGCCTCCGCTGGCCTCAGTGCCCTGGAAGATACATACAAGTCTGTTTGGTGCCTGTCACTTGAGTGGTACTGGGCAGGCCAGTGACTCAGTGACTTTCTACCACTCTTCTGAGTTGGAATCCAGCAGACACCAAGCCCCTCTGTTCACAGGGGCTGGGCATTGAGAACCTGTGATCAGGTCAAAAACTTTGATTTTTGAATGTGAGCTTGATTCAGGACTCCCGACTCAGATAATGATAAAGAGTTCTTGATTCTGTCCACAAAAGAACAGAGTCATTCAGAATATTTGGGTGGGGTGACTGAAGAAGAGATACAGTGGGGAAGAGAGCTTGCCACTCTTGCTGAGGCCCCAAGTGTGGTTTTCAGCACCTGTACTGGGCAGCTCACATCTGCCTGTACCTCCAGCTCCAAGGGATCTGATGCCCTCTTCTGGCCTCCACAGGCACCAAACATGCATCACACACACACATACACACACACACACACACACACACACACACAAAGTTAAATTAAATTAATTAAAAATTTCAAAATGTATCCTTATATAAAGCTCTGTACTGATGTCACAAAAAAATATTGCACCCATTGCCACTCCCACTAAACATCAATAATACCGCAATTATTGAAAAAAGCGAAAACCACTCCATGTGCATCCTAAACACCCCTGCAGACATGTTATTCTTATCTGCCTTGAATGACTGAAGTTGCCCAAATTGCCATCCTGGCCTCATTGACTAATAGCTTCCAGGCCCTGTGCAAGCCACAAGCCCATCCCCCACCTTGGCTTCTTTTGCAGGACAGGCTGTGGAGCTTGAGTAACAGTTCCAATCTCAGAGGGTCCTTAGCTCAGGCCCTTGGAGTTTGAAGGAATAAATGAATGCGGTTATTATTCATAATTTATATATTATTTCTGATTGCCCTTAAAATTACCATGAGTAAGTACTTGAAAGCAATGAGCTAAGATTCTGAGTGCTATTTCATGGGTTTTAGAGAGCTAAATTGGATTCTAGAACCACCATTACCATGACGATGGCTCCCTTGATGGAGTACTGAAGCTGCCTTATGCCATGGAGTCATAGCAAGAGCATGGCGGGTGTCCTTGCCCTGTCCCGCACTGGCCAGGGCCATGGTGGTTCTGTGCTCCAGGCCTTCCCAGACCAAGCTCTCAGCTGCAGTCTCAACCAAGCAAAGGATGAGCCAGACTCCCATCTGGTTCAAAGACAGAATCAGCACACATGGAGAGTAACTTCTAGGATTACATGCTAAATTATGTGGTGCCGTGTTTAAATTATGTAGCAGACAGATAAATGAAATATTCCAAGAAGAGAGAAATTCCTCCCAGGCTGGCCCCAGGGAGCTGTGGAGAATCTGGGTCAGGAAGGAGAATGGAGCTGAGCATGGGGGTAGCTCAAGGCTCTGGGAGCAAGGACATGGGGGTAGATGGAGGGTCACAGGTCGGCTACCTAGGCTTGGGAGCACAGGCCTGCCAGCAGCCTTTTTAAGAGAAAAAGAAAATTCCCTGCTAGACAAATATTAGTACTACTTAAAGCAAAAACAGAGTGTCCCCAATATCCAGACAGGGTGGCTCTAGGCATATGCGAATATCATCTCTCCCAGAGCTAGAGCTGAGCTGTCCCAGGCTCCACGCTGGTTTCTGTCCCCTGAGAAAGGAAGTGTTGTCAGGAAAACATGGTTCCCACCTTCTGAGAGGGTGTGGGAACATGCAGCCCCTGCCAAAGGACTTTCCAAAGAACAGGCTTGCTTGCGATGGTGAGTGACTAGCAAGTGAACTAGGCCAGAGTCTTTCTGGAAATAGCATCAGAAGGCAATCTAGATTTCCCATCAGTGCCTGGTGACTAGCAGCATTCACTTCCCCTGGCAGGTCACTGCTGCTGGATGACTAGTCCCTAAGCCAGTGTCGTATGTGGTGGGGACAGGTTCATAAATGATTGTGGTGTTGTCTCCTGAAATCAGGGAGCAAGAATAAGCCTATACATACATGCACACTTTCATTCATGTATTCACCCAACAAACACATGTACAAGGTCTCCCTCTAGTGGAGGGAGACAGAGAACCAGGCAAATGAGAACATGTAGAGTATCAGAAGTCAAGAGAGGCATGGGGCAAAACAAGCCTTAAAAGTGGGTGAGTGGCAGCTGTGCCATTTTCAGTGGCCAAGGCTTGTCTGAGAAAGTTACATTTGCAACGGGGCCTGAAAAAAATAAGGGGAAAAAAAAACCACTTGACAACTGGAGGGAAATCATCCCAAACAGAGGGAATGGTATGTACCAAGGTCCTGAGGCAGAGGCACATCTGATGTATTGAGCCTACTTTAGGGATGGAGCAGTGAGAAACAAGAGGTGAGTTGGAGGAAGGAGGAGGCACTGATCATATCCAACTATGTAGGCATTGGAAGGAGCCCCGCTTTGCTTTCAAGGAGAGGCGAACCAACATGCGCCTTGAGCCTAGGAGTCATGTGATTCGAACTATTTCATGAGATTCTCTAGCCTGCGTATGGAATGCTGACCTGGATGAGAACAAAGTCAAGGTGGCCCAGAAGCAGACTGCTGCATTCTAATGGATGTATAGACAGGAGGATGACTGTGGAGGGGGCAAGATGACCAGGACCTGCCTGAGTTTGGAAGGAAGGACTGAATGACTGATGGGCAGTGTGTGGTAGGAGGGAAAAATGAAAAAGCTCAGGTCTCCATGGAGGTTCTGCTTGCTGGGGTCCATCCTGTCTCCCCTGCATCTCCCCTGGAGGATCTGATGACTAGAAGTCACTTCCTTCAATAGGGGCTTCCTCTTACAGCTCCTTTGGGAGACCTACCCTGGAAGGACACAGGGCGGGTGTGACAGTCATTTCAGAAGATTCTCTCACATGGAAGGTAGACAAAGAGCCTTTGCACAGCTCTCCTTCCATCCATCCCTGTTCAAAGATGGTGAATATAAACACACGTCAGGAGTAGTAGCCGGTCCGGGGTGACCCCTGCAGGGCGCACATTGTACTTCATGACTGTGCGGCTCACTTACCCTTGGACATCAGTTTCCGGGCCTGTAAGATAAAAATCCATTCTGAGCCTCAGGACTGTCAAGAGGCGGATCTACCCATGTCACTGTGAGCAAAGGGAGGTGATGGCCTAGGTCTGCCTGGGGTGACTAACCCTCCTCATGGCCAAGTTTTTGGGGAGGAAGCCTGAGTCCCTGTCTGTCCTGCTTGGGTGGCCTCCCTTCTTTAAAACTTTCTCCTCCTCTTGGGGACCCACCAGCCTCATCTTGAATCATGGCAGCACCTTTGATTTCACATCGGTGCTGGACTAAGAACCTGTGATGTTGAGCACCCTGGATTCCCTGAATAATTTTCCAGGAAAACCCAATATTCTGAGGCATGTTGAATCCTCATGTCACCCTTGCCATAATCCTGTGTGCAGTGGAGTAACTGAGGCTCTGAGACCTTAGGAACTTTCCCAGCCCCCTGGGTAGTGGCTTCAGATCTGTAAACCCAGCAGCCTTAGTCCCAAGCCCCTAGTGCCATGACTCATGTCCACCATGTGTCCCAGGTTTTTAGCCATGTCCCAGCATGCCCTTCTTAATATGGACAACCCTCCTTCTCAGGCAATCCTCTCCCTGCAGGCTGCACACAGCCCAAGGCTTTTGAGGCTTTTGATGGTTACAGTGGCAGATTGGGTACTTCGGTTACAAAGGGCTGTTGTGATTGCCCCGCTGTCTTTCAGCTGAATCAAAGCCTGGCATGGACAGCTAAACGGGTCTCTTCAGCTGCCCAAGTCAGCACAGGCTCACGTGCTCTTGAATGAACTCACCGTCTGCAGGCACCACCAGAGAATGTGGCCTCAAGCAGACATTCTCTGCTCAGAGGTGACTTTAAGACCATCTAGCTGTTCGTGATGCGTGATACATGTATGAGGAGGGTCAGGGGAGGATAAGCAGCATCCATCGTACTTAGGACAGGCCAGCCTGTGCTTCAGAAACGGGAGCAAACCTGCATGGATTTATTGTTGTCCCAGAGCCCCGAGGAATGTGGTTGGAGACACATTCAGAGCTCGAAGCCTTGCTTATTGGTGAGTCCCGAGAAGGTGTTGGAAAGGCGTTATGCCTGTGTGACATTCGGGACAGAACTGTTTTCATCTGTTACCCTCTCCTCCCTCTTCTCTGATGGGTTGGCGAGACGTCTGAAGTGGTCTTACTATTGCTGTGTTTGCTTGGATGGGAGAGTTGTTTCTGGTAGACTAGGAAGCTCTAGAGGGCCCAGCTAGAGCGATTCACACCCCCACCCCAAGACTCCTCTCTGTGCCCATGCCTGCTCTGGGTGCAGGTTCTAAAGGGGAAACGCCCGTGTTTAGTCACAAGCAGAGCTCTCTCAGTCACTCAGTCACTCAGGACCTAGTTCTCACCTTGACTGTGAACCCTCCTCCCAGGAGGCTTCTTCCCATCCTGATTGCTGGGCCCAAGACCGAGCTCCTTACTTGGTAGGTGTCTTGATTTTCTCGAGTTGCTGTAATCAATCTCCATGGGCTTGGTGACTTAGGATGACAGAAACTTAGTCTCTATCCCGTCCAGATGCTATAAACCCGGACTCAAGGTGTCAGCCAATTCATGCCTCCCTCTTAGAGTGTGAGGAGATGGTATTTCTTACCTCTTCCAGCTCCCAGTGGCTCCAGGCATCCCTTGGCTTGTGGCTGCATCTCTGTCTCCACAGGCTCTCCTGTCCTCAGCCTTCCACATTTAATCACATCTTTCAAAGACCCCAAGTAAGATTGCACTCACAGGTCCCAGGAATTACAACATGAACACATCCTTTGGAGAGCTGCAGCTGGACTATTCTAGTGGGCCTGGCCTTGGCCCAGGAATTTGCATGTTTTCCATTTTGACCTAGTCGCAATTAGTGCTGGAAGTTCTTCAGAGGGTCTAACTTGGACTTTGGGGTGGGGACTTGGACCGCTCTGAAGAGAAAAAAAATCACATAGTTCCGCCTTTGAAACAGCACCTTCCGTAGACTTCTTAAAATAGATTTTACCTCATGGGATTGATTTATGATCTCCATTAAGCCAGATGCACAGCTTACCACTAGAATTAATTTTGAAGTTGCTAACCCTTAATTATTTGAAGAAGATTGAACCAAAAAAATGTTGGCAGTGATTTGGAAATAGTCTTTAGATTCGGTCTGCAATGGATGTTATTTTAAACAATGGCTTTTCGTGATCTTACATAAATGATGTATCTTATATTCAAAGCCAAGGCTGCTCTGAGGCTTTCTATCCACAGAGAGACATAGAGCTGGGCTGGGGAGATGGCTCAGTGGGTAAATGCACTGCCTGTAAAAAAAGGACCTGAGTACAAATCCCTAGTATCCATGTAAAAGTGAGGCACGTGAACCAGCATTGGGGGTCAGAGACAAGCAGACCCTGGGAGGTCACTGGCAGGTACCCTAGCTGAAAGGGTGAGCTGCAGGCTCAGCAAGAGAGGACCTGCCTCAAAGAAACAGGGTGGAGATGATAGAAAGAGACATACCAGAACAAACATACATATACAACACACAGAGAGAAAGAGAGAGAGAGAGAGAGAGAGAGAGAGAGAGAGAGAGAGAGAGAGAGAGAGAGAGATTAGAATGTTTTTAAAGTGCAAAACCCAGAGACTGTACACTGTGCCTTCCATGCCTGTGGTGTGCTTGAGTATGTGGCACATGGCTGTGGATGCTTCAGTTAATTCTGGATTCAGGTCCCAACTCTGTTCTTTTCTTTTGTGGAAGATGGATCTTGGTTCTCTTGCCTATATGGTGTGGGTGACAATATTCTTTCCTGATAATCAGCAGGTTTGTTATGATAATCCCTTAGAAGCACTTTGTAAACTGTCAAGTGTTTACAATACTTTCCATAAAGACCTGGCTGAATAAGTAAAGATCAGGCACAGAAGTTGATCAGGGTGCTCAAGCTGGTTCTTAGGGGAAGACATCTCCTCTAAGATATGTTTGCATAGCACAGCCACTTCAGTTTCTTCCTTGTGTGGGTTCACCTTCTTCAGAAAACCACACGCTTCTGCCACCTCTTCTGTCTGGCCCTGCCACTTCATTCACTGAGGTGGGAGGACTTTGCATCATGCCTTTGGATCTCCACGGACAGAATCCCATCTACCGGGGTGACTCTGTGTGGAATGGGTGCTGGGTGATTTCTCAGGGGAGTTCAGAAAAGGCTAAAGCTTGCCATATCCTGAGGAATCTCAACCAACCCACCCTAGACTCTGGGTTCCTGGAGAGCAGGACCTCTCACCCATCTCTATTTTCCTAGTACAGTCTCTGACATCTAGTAGTTTTTAAACAACATTTTAAGATAGGCAAAAAAATAATAATAACAAGAATTGTGCCCAACTTATTTTAAATTGTTCTCATATTTAAGCAAAGGGAGTAAAGAGAACACCAGGGAATGGACCAAAAAGAAAAGGTAAGTTGAGATGTAAAGCTGCCTGATTGGTTTCCTGGAATTGGGTGGTGCCCATTGTTACCTCTTTCTTCTCCTGTGACCTTGGGAGAGTCAGAGAGAAGGAGCATCCTAGCCTGACACATAGGTTTTCTTTAGAAAGGATTTTGACAGACATCTGAGAAAACTCAGAAGGAGTCTTGAGACTCTTTGGCCACAGAAGCAATGACTTTCAAAGACATTTGCAGGAACATCTGCAGGCTGCCTTCATGCCTCTCCTCAGGGATCTCCTCAGCGAAGACAGACATTGACACTCAGTACTGATGTTGTGCCTTTCGGATGGGGAAGTCCATCTGCTTTGCAAAGACGTGTTTCTCATCCCCTAAGCAGTTAACCCACGGGTTGGGAGGGTACCAGAGAGCCAGGTGTAGATCATGGCCACCATGAAAGCTGGGAAAGGCAGCTATGTAGGCCCTGTGGGGTTCCACACAGATGGCACCTCCCACACTAACCAACCCAGCTCAGCAGCTCTGAGTCTGCTCATAGTGTTCAGGGTGGAGAAGCCATCTCATATCTGTGTGCCAATCAACCTTTGATTGTTGTGCTGAGGTTCAGGGAAATCCTCCAAACATGGCGGGATCTATGAAACAGAACATGGAGGCAAGTACAAATGGCGTCCTGTAAGTCCACAGTCTGTCCATCTGACGTCTGTGTGGCTTGCAATGGCTTGCACGATCACTTGCACTGTGCCAAACCCACTGAGGGTGTTTAATCTTTGACCTCGTGTGGCACCTGTTGCCTTCATTACTACCATCAGTGAAGGTACTGATGATTGGTCTTCCTGAGAACTCCTTATGTTAAGTTCTTTATACAAATAATATCATTTAATCACCAGAATTCCCATGAGAGGTTTGTAACAGTAATAATTGTATTTTACAGATTTAGGGGAAAAAATGGAGGTGCAGAAGGGTTAAGCAGTTTTGCCAAGAATGAATGTCTAGTAAGTAGGGGACAGGGGCTGAGATCTGAACCCAGTCTGACTCTGGGCTCCTATCTTCATAAGGAATTCCAGAACTCAGTGGCCACCAAAGGCATGGCTTTAAGGAAGGGGGAAAAGGCTGACTAGAGGGCTCAGTGAGCAAAAGTGCTTGTGGCCAAGGCTGACAAGCTGAGTTCGATCCCCAGAGCAGACATTGTAGAAGGAGAGAGCCAATTCCTACATGTTGTTCCCTGACTTCTCCATGTGTGCCATGGAACATGCACACACACACACACACACACACACACACACACACACACACACACACACATCAATCACTCAATCAATATTTTTTAAGAGAAAGTAAGGTAAATGGTTCCAAACTGCCAGTGTTTTTGTTTCTGTTTTTTCTTGTGTCTTCTCACATAGACGTTAGAGATCGAATTTGCTCTTTCCTAGTATCTGTAGGACCACTTCATGCCTTAAAGGAGTATGTGCTCCTCAGCAGTCTCACAGATCTGTCCTGAAAAAGAGTGTCCCCTAGAGCCTCCTCTTTGCACCATGGGGAGGTGACAACCCAGACAGCCTTAAATACAAGGCTTAGCAGCCAGCCCAACCACACTAGTCAGTGTGATGTACACACTGGTTCTTCTTACCAAAATGAAAATACACTATGTGGGGATGTAGATGTAGCTCAGTTCGTCCAATGCTCACCAATCTATACAAAATTCTTGGTTGGACCCCCAGCACTATCTGGGTATGATGGTACATGCCTGTTATCCCAGCACTCGGGAGATAGAAGCAAGAAGATCTAGAGTTCAAAGTCATTCTTGGCTGTATTGTAGAGAGTACAATGTCAACGTGGGATCCATGAAACCCCCATCTCAAACAAATGTATAAACAGACAAGCAAGCAAACTCGTGCGGCCTTCTCCTCCTCACTGAACTCTGGTTCTCCCAAGAGAACAGTGATTGCCACAGTTGGTGGGGTGGAGACCCCAAGTCCACTGTGTGATCTGTGACACCTCATTTTTCTGATGGATTAAAAACATGAAAAAGGTCTGCCGTGGGTGTCAGGGCAGGACACAGGCAAGCGTCAGAATGGCTCCGGACAAGTCAGAAGCCAGCTGGAGTCAGAAGTTATGCCCGCCATCATTAGTGAGCGATTCAATTTTGGGTCTTTTCAAATTGATATCTAGTGTATGTACATTTTGTGTTTACATTCATGTATTTTTTTTATTCTGTATACTTTATCCCATCCCCTATAATTAACCCCAATCCTCCTTGTTTAGAATCCAAAAATTTAAGCTTAATTTGAGCCGTCATCATGAACCCCATCAGTCACCAGCCACACGCCTACCTTTCAGACATTCCTAAGACTGACCTGAGTTCCCCTAAGACCCTGATTTATAGTGTGAAGTTTAGCACCCTCAGCCGCCTTGGGAACCCAGCTGGCAAATTGGTTACCTAGCAACCACATAAACGAAACAGCTCACAGTGCAGGTTAGCCCCATTTTGCTATAATGAAATAATATGTCTTGTGAGAATGGAAAGCCGAGGTGTGCTGTGTGAGGTTGACACTTTGGAGACAAGCTGCTTCGTCCACACAGATTAGCAGACAGACATTGTGTTGGCCACCTGCTGGCTCGCAGTGACTCAGCATTTCCAGAATGAAGTCCCTCCTGGAGAGTCCTCAAGCTGGGGGATGACTTGGTTATGTTTATTTTTCCCAGCAGCCTTTGGGGGGTATGCAAATTTAGATGCTTTTAGGAGAGTAGACAGTCCCTCACAGGTCATTTCTGAGCTGTCTTGCTGGTCTCCCAAAGCACCTGACATGGTGAAGAAGAACCTAGTACTCCTTCCTCTACCAAAATGAAATCTACAGCAGCAGTAGCAACAGGCTAAATCAGCTAGGCTGAAGAAGGAAGGCCAAGCTAACACATGGAGGTTGAATATTCTTCCTTCTGCCATGCACCTTCTATCTGGGCTACCACCAGTAGATGCCACCCACTCCTGGGGTGGGTCAGCCCGCGTCAGTCAGCACCATCAGTTCAATTTCTCAGATGAGGCTTTTTGCCCAGGGATCCTAGTTTGTGGCAAGTGACATTACCAACCATCACCACTTCCCAAAAATGCGGGAGTCAGTAGATTCTAAGATGGTGGACTGTTGGCAGAGAAGGAATCCACACGCATTCTCCCACACCTGGCACATCATCTATCTCATCATTACCTTCAGTGCCTAATGGAATGTAAATGCAATGTAGATTTTTGCTGAACTGTGTTTAGGGAGTGATGATGCTCAGTACAGATATCACTATTTCTCCCACTGTTTCCTCGTGGAGATTGGTTAAACATAAGATGCAGAGCCTGTGGATGCAGAAGGCTGACAGGATGGACGTTTTAAAACTCCTCCTCTGGTCCCAAGCCTTCTTCAGCACTCTCCCTGGGAACCCTCAGTCATGGTGCATCCTCCTAGGAGGAGTTTTGTTCAGAAGCACGCAAAACCCCCTGTGCCTTGTGCTGGGGGGGGGCACCTGCTGCTGGCTAATCACCTGCCTCCTCCTTAAGGACTCCTCAATGTGTGTGGCTCCCCTTCCTCTGTAATGGCCATGTGGCAATTCATGTCATGAATGAACCATATATACATACATGTGTGTATAAATGTGTGGTGTGTATGTGTGTGTGTGTGTGTGTGTGTGTGTGTGTGTGTGTGTGTGTGTGTATTTTAATTGCAGAATGTTCTTTCTATAATGCAGAAAATATCTCCAATATAAAACGAAGTTGCCCATAACCTCAGGACCCAGATAAGCAAATTCATAGTTTTTCTCCCTTTGGGGTGTAGTGAAATAGCAGATGTAGATGGTAAAAATGAAGATAGAGCAGAGGATAATAACAACACAATCTGAGAAGGACTCCCATCTCCTAAAGTCCCCACCCCTCTCTCCCAGCAGTCCCTGGGAACTAATAACCTAGCCTGTGTGCATTTTTATTTGTTTAAGGCTGGCACTCTGAACACACACTCAGTGTCTCACTCTCCCCATCTTTCACAGACATGCACGCCAGCTTTAGGAGCTTCTGGAAGGCAGAATCCCTCTTCATAGGGCCTGTGTCTAAGAGAGAGAGGCTGCTTAGTTAAAACTATAATTAGACATGGAGGGCTCAGTTAGTGTGAGAGGCCCTGGGCCCCCTTAGAGCTGGGCTGGAGCTGCTCCTCCAGTACTGACACAGGGTGGCCCAGAAGTAGGGAAGGTCATATCCCAGGAGAGGGGTGGACTGCAGCTGGCAGGGGGACAGCTCCTTGGGGTAGTGCCCAGGACCCTGTCCAGAAGGCAGTTCCGGTGTACTCTTTACTGTGAGAAATGAGCTCTAGAGACTCCTATTTGTTCCCAGCTCAGACACGTGCCTGTTAGATGTTTCAGTTTCCTCCTTTCCTGTTTCCCACTCCTCTCTATTTCCTATTTCCTGAATCTATACCCAAAGCCACATCTTCACCCAAACCCATCTGAGCTCTGTCCAGAGGGAGCCCAGCTCTGCCTCTCCCTCCTTAGAGTGCTCTAACCCATCACATAGGCCATGGTTTCTATGTAGAAGATCCCTTTCCACACTCATGTGTTTGAACACTTGGGATCCAGCGGTGGGGCTGTTTCAGGATGTTGTAGAATGATTTGGACATAAGAATTAGCTGGCAGCTGTAGGGCCAAATCAAGCCTGGAGGGTTATAACCAGTCCTGGTTCCGGCCCAAGGTCTCTGCTGTCTCACTCCACACAGTGGTGTTACAGACTGCCCACTCATACCCCACTGCCACAGCAGCAAGCTGTCCCTCCATCCAAGCTTCTCCCACCATGATGGACTGTATCCTCTCAAACTGTGAGCCAAAATAAACCCTCCTCTCTTAAGTCACTTCCTGGCAGGTGCTTGCTTGCTCATAGCAAAGAGAAAGGTAACTACTGATGTTCTGAACCCAAATTTTCATATCTACAAATGAAGGTGGCAGAATCCTGTATGTGGAGGGCCTGTGCATTCCTCTAAAAAAATGTTGCATATTGTGTCTACTTTCTATCAGCCATTGCCTTATAGAAGTAACTAAGAAGTACATTGGATGCCTGGCCAAAGGTTCTTTTCTGAAGTGGATATGGTATTAGTGACTTTTCTTGCTGTAACAACCTGTCAAACAATAAGGAAGGAAGGGTTCATTTTGGCTCACAGTTGAAAGGATGCAGTCCATCATGGCTGGGAAGGCTTGGTGGCAGGAGCAGGAGGCAACACAGCATCCACGGTGAGGAAGCAGAGAGATGAATACGGATGCTCAGCTCGCCTTCTCTTTTTCATTCCGTCCAGGACCCCAGCCTGGGGAATGGTGCCATTCACATTTCAGGAGAGTCTTCCTTACTCAGTTAGCCCAGTCTAGATAATCCCTCACAGGCATATCTAGAAGCTTATGTCCTAGGGGATCCAAGACCCTGTGACATTGTTGGTCAGTATCAACCTTAATGATCTCCAAAGGAGTTTTCAGTTTCTCTAACATGCTCATTCAATGTGCAATGTTGAATACCTCCTATGTTCAAAGCAGTTGTCTGAGGACAAGGACACTTTGGTAAAAAAAAAAAAAAAAAAAAAAAAGACACAAAGTCATGCTGATGTGGTGTTTAAGTGCAAGTAGGTTCACTCCACAGGTGAAATTTGCATCCTGGAGGCTGAGGCAGAGAAGATGCAGTTGTCACCTCCAGAAATAGTCTTGCCTTTGTCCATCTACTTCAAATGTCTGATCTTGGAAACACCGCTGTAGGCTTATTTATTCTACCTCTAGTTTGAGGCTCCTTCCATATGCATGCAGCAGGCTTGAGTCCTCCTTATAGAAAGATAAATAACCCTGGTCCCTGAACTTAACGGATAGCATACGGCCACCTAACTAGGTCAGTGACAAGCTCAGCCCCCCACTTTGTCTAGCTAGCTTGCTGTGACTCTAATTCAGAGGGGGGGAAAACTTCTTTCTAATCACTGGTTCTACTACAAATAAAATGTAGTGATTCATTAATCTCCTTAGCCTTATAATTGCAAATTGAGTTTTCTCTAGAATGTACCTAAAGGAGGTAGGTGCCCATTAAACAGTTCAGGGGAGTTTTATTTAAGCCGCAAATAAAATTAGTTTACTCATTTTTAATTTAATTCCCAGGAGGCATTTTGGAAGCCTTCCCTTCTCGTTTGACCTAAAACCATTTTTTAAAATTATTGTTCTCCTAAATCGAAGCTCTTTCCAGCATGGCGCATTTAAAGTCTTAAAACTCATCTGTTTTCTTTTTTTTTGGTAATTGACTTACAAATGCATAATTGACTCGCAAATGCATAATTGACTATGCATGGCATTTTAAGAGGGCAAAGTTTCCAGTTGTTTCTTGATTTCTTTGCGGGTGTTTGCTTTCCGGAGCCCGCTTCCCGTGGCATTCCGTCTCATTCCTCGGGTCTTCCTTCACAGAGAGCAACCACCCTGCTGGCATCTCAATGCAAGGCGCCTCTTGTCCTGGCAGCAATGGCACCAGAGGATATGACTGGGTCAAAAAACAATTTCCAGAGACCTCATTTTCAACTAAGCATGGATCTGGTCATGTGCTCTCAATATGGACTAGTATCTCTGTCCTGTGACCCAGGAGACAACATTCACATCTCTCTGGTTACACTTAAAACAAACAAATCTGAATAACTGAGTCCCGAAGGTGCCACTGACAAAATGAAACCTTCTCTCTAATACATGCCCACACTGACTGGGTGTCTCCAGAAACACCCACACTGACTGGGTGTCTCCAGAAACACCCACATTGACTGGGTGTCTCCAGAAACACACCCACACTGACTGACTAAAAATTTCAGCATTTTTAGGAGAAACACAAAGAGCAATGTGGTTGTCATTTGAAAATGGGCTTTATAAGGCTAATCTTTAGCTAAAGCCATGGATGGTAGTTTCTAGCCTTGCCCTGTGTGTACATAAATCCAGACATCTCCACCCACAGTCGAGAGGGGTCTTACAGAACAAAGAGAGGAGGTAGCTTGCTGAGGAGAGAAGAATGGGGAGGCCAAGCCAGAGTGAGGAGTCCCAGAGTTCCTCACTAATCCAGGCATGTCTTCATGAACCAAAGCAGCAGTTGGCATGCACTTGCCAGCGATGTGGTTTGAACTGAGGTGTGTAGCCCATTGTTAATTTCTCCCACAGAGCCAAGGCTGAGACAGGGATTCCAGTAGAATTTGGTTTCTTGTGGGGTGGAGCTTACACAAATATGAACAGGAAAGTGAGGGGAGGGGAGGAAGGGGAAGAGAAATGAGGGAAAGACAACCTAGGCATCAGTCACTAGATACTTCCATGGAAACAAAAAATCCCGGGCACCAGGAAGTGCTAGAGAACAATATTAAAGGAGAGGAGAAGGAGGAAGAGAAAAAAAGAGGAGGAGGAAGGGGCCCCCATTCATAGAACAGGTGGGAGCTGGAGTGGAGAAGCACCAGCCCCATCCATGTTGGAAGCTACAGGTGTAATGCTTGCTGAGCAGGACCACCGGCTGTGCCTTCCAGGGCGGTGGTGGGGGAGCAGAAGAGGTGCCCTAGTCAGAAGTCTACAGGCAGCTGGAGAGGGAGGTACCTGGGCTAGACTGGGAATCTTGGTACAAGAGGAGGTATAATCTGGCTTAGCTCATTTCGAGTCAAAACTACTTGGTTCAGGGCCCCTCACTCAAGGTGATGGAACTCAGGCCTCCCTAATGGTGACTGTAGTATTCCTGGGGCTCCTTATCCGTTGACCAGTCAGCATACGGCACACAGGTCATAATGGTCAACTTGTAGGCTTGTGTTCCCTTCATTTGCTTTGCTCTAAACAAATGGCGTCTCTCCATAGTGAGGCCCCACCCTTTTTGTAGGACAGGGCCGGCATCCATCTCTTCCCCAGGAGCAGGGTCTAAGGTGGCTTGACCCTTGTCATGTGATTCCTCCACAAGACAAAAGGATTTTCAATCTCGGAATATCATTACATCCAAATTCTTTAACCAGCTTCTTCTAAATCCTGCCTTGTGTCTGGTTGCTTACTGTGTGTTGACACTGAACTTCTGGATTACAAGATGCAACTGTTTCGGGGCTATATTTAAAACCTCCTCAAGCAGGTTAGTGGGTCTTATGTTCTGTCTGAGCCAACTGTTATCAAAATGCATTTGACATTGGACTTGTGGGTGAACTGCTGAAGATATTTCCTGGGAATTCCAAGCACAAATCCTGTTAGCAGGTAATGTGATTACATGCAGCCCATGTCGGACACGTGGTTTTATCAGCTGGAGCGAAGCACTGAGATGCCAAGTTGCTAATGGAATTCAGCATCTGTGTCTTTCATGGGTTTCTAACTAGACGAAGTTCAATGTTATCTAAATTACCTACAGAATCACAGCTATACCTGAGTGTGGAGTGGATATTTATTAGGAATTGATTATTGCTTCTCCTCTAGGGGAAAAGGCTGGGTTTTTTTGTTTTGTTTTGTTTTCTTATTTTTTCCCCTTTCCAACCCTTTCTATCTCTTAGGCAGTGATTCCTTCTGCCCTCTAAAAATATGAGCAAGTGAACCGAATGTGAAAATTTGGTATTGCCTTTGGAAGCGTCTGATTACTGTTGATAGACAGAGATGGCGTGCGCCCCTAATTTCAGTATGCTGCTAGAAAAAGGTTCTTGTCTAATGGCCTTTGGAGAGAACAGAAAAAAATAATAATGGGGACTCCAATCCAAACCCCATGCTGTGCAGCAGGATCTTCTGTAGACTCCAGTCATAGGGAACACCGTGGAATGTTCCTGCTTCCTGCTGTTATGTCTTTCAGGTTGGTTAAAGCACACCCCCATTTATATAGGTCATTCAAGGTTCTCTCTCTCTCTCTCTCTCTCTCTCTCTCTCTCTCTCTCACACACACACACACACACACACACACACACACACACTTTTTCCCCCAAAGCATTCAAAGAAGATTCTATTTAATCCCACTCAAGTAGCTTAATCACTGGCAATTTGTCGCACACAGTTTCTCTGTGTTCTTGGGTATGCAGCCACAGCGATAAGTCGTCTCCCACCCCAGCCCTATTCAACCACCCCAGGCGCCATGAAGATGAACAAGTGTTAGAACACAGGGAATGTCACAGCCACTTGTGACCCACAAAGTCACCTTGTCCCCATACAGCTGTTCATGTGACCCATCCTGCTCTATCCTCAGCAGCAACAGACCCCCGCTCCAGCTGGCCTTCCTCAGACCATCCTCACAGCTGCTTCCTCGTCCTGCTCCCAGGGGCCAAGTTCGTCCTCACCCCAAGGTCTTTGCACCACATGTTTCTCTGGGCTGAAACAGTTCCCACCCCCACTGCAGCACAGAGCCCTCCCCGCTCTCCCGTCTCCCCTGTGTTCCCTCCCTAGAGCACTCACCGGGGCTCTCCTGTTCATAGGACACCCACTCTGAAGACGCCAAAACCATTTCTGCTTCCTCTGGGGGCTTTTCACCACCATCCAGTCTGTGTCACTTCCCCCACCCACTACCTGTCACACGTAGGATCTGCTGACCTCCACCCACATCCTTGTACCCGGCCTTTATGCAGGCTCTGGGGGATGAGGTTCTCATGCTTGCATAGCAAGCCACTTTGCCCACTAGGCTATCTACCCAGCTCTGCAAGGCCTCTCCCCACCTCCCTAGGATTACAGGCAGACTACCATGCCCACTAGACTAGGTGCCAGGGATCAGAACTCCAGTCCTCATGCTTGCCAGGCAAACACTCTGTCTAGGGCACCATCTCCAGAGCCCCACCCCAAGAATTTAACTGATCGAGCTCATAAACGAAATCAACAACCATAGTGTTACCTCCTGTTTTAAGGACATGAACAGTAGGTGTGTTCGTGGGAAGTCACTGACACCCATATACTAGTGCCTCCCTTTATTTGAGGCAGTGGCTTTCCGGTCCACTATAAGGTGCCAGAGACAGCGCAGCATCAACCAAGGGTCCTGTGGCACCCCTGCCTCTGTGAGCTGAGAATATTTCAGTATGACATTATCACAGCATTGAGTGCTGCACTGAAGACCGCTTTCTGATTTGCCTTTAAAATACTTTAAAAGTCATTAAATTTTGTAAGGCACATTCTCTTCCATCCACAGGTCTCTGTAAAATGGCTTTGTGGCTCACAGTCAATGACATTTTAAAGCAGCACAGAAGAGTGTTTAGTTTTAATGTGATCATGGCCTCAGGCTGTAATAAAAACAGAATCCCCCCTCCCCAGTTATTATCCACCCACCTCCTCCCATCCTCCACCAGGGTAAGACAGTGGATTTCATTTCTCACCAGGCCACTAATCATATCTTTGCCAGGCACTCCTTATAAATGGGATGGATAACTGTCAGGGTTCAACCTGGTGATGTCTCCTCACTAGAGATCTGGGGAAAGTCATGGACAAGAACACTAAGACAAAAGACACACTCTGGGGACAGCCCTCCTGGCCAGGCCTTCCTTGCCCATTGCCCGTTGCTCTCCCCCTTAAGCGCTGGCAAATCAGACAAGTCCCAAGGCCTGCACTTCCCTGTCAAATCCCTTCTTCCCAACCAGCTGCAGTTTCCTGAAGGGTTCTCTGGACAGCCAGCAAAGGTCTTCTAGCTGATAAATCCAGTGGTGGCTTTCCTTACTTGATCTCTTCAGAAATTCACTCTGCAGACTGTAAGTGTGAAGTGCCATATTGCTGACTCTGGGTGCGGCGCTGCACAGGAGATTTGACATGTGTCCATCATGCTCACCTGGAGCTTCAGGCTGACTGCTCAGAGTGGATCCTCATTGTCCCCTCTCTGCGGCCCTAGGTCCTCACAGCTCCGCGCACTGATTCCATGATCTTGAGTGTATCTGAAACTAGCTTCATCTCTGTGGCTGTGACGAATGCCGAATGCCCTGAAGGAAAGGGTTGATTTCAGCTCACATTCCAGGTCACAGCCTGTCACTGAGGGCCATCAGCACAGGGACTCAAAGCAGGAACTTCAAAGCAGGCTATGCCACAGCCCTACCTCTAACCAAGGAGCTCACTCATGGCCAAGAAGGACAGCAGGAACCATGAAGGATGCTGCTTGCTGGATTTTAGGCCAGCTTGTCTTCAGTTCAGGACCACCTGCCCACAATAGACTGGGCCCTTCTTCACCAATGGACAGACAAGACACTCTCCTCTAGGCCACTCTGGTCTAGGCAAGTTCTCAACTAAGGATCTCCTCTCAGGTGACTCTGGGCTGTGTCAAGTTGGCAGTTAAAGCTAACCAGGACATGGCTCAAACAGTATTTGTTTTCCTGTGCCTGGTTTATTTCACTCAGCACAGTGTCCTCAAAGGACATCTGTAATGTCATGCATTTCACAGCCTCCTTTTTCAAGGCTGAATAGTATTCTACTGGGTGTGCAGATCATATTTTCTGTACCCATTCATCTGCTCAAGGCCATTCTGGCTGTCCCGCAGCCTGTCGGCTATCAGCTTCCATCACTTTATGTCTTCATCACACTTCTTTGAGACCCTGATTTCAATCCTGGATAAATATCCAGAAGTAGGACCGCCAGTTCATGTAGCAGAAGCCTTGATATTTCGGAAAAGATAAAATTGGCAATGCTCTGGCTAGAGTAGGAAGAAAGGAAGTGAAGATTTGAGTAGAATTCAAACATAATCACCAGAAATGAAAAGTGAGACAGTACAACTGAGGCCACAGAGGTAGAAAGGGCCACAGGAGAGTCACGTCCCCACAGACAGAATACACTAGAATAGTGAACACATTTCTAGAGGCAAGCAGCCTTCCAAGCCTGACTCATGCAGAAACACAAAATCTAAACAGACCAAAACAAAAGCCAAGGCCAAGTGTTTGTTCAGTCGAGCATGGAAAGAAGAATTTTAGCAACTTTCCTGAAACTCTCAGAGATTGATGAGGAAGGAACCCTTCCAAATTCATCCCATAAAGCTTCACCTGCACAGCAAAGCTGGAGGAGGATGCCACCAAGAAGTGACTGGCTAGAGTTCCCTGATGGATATTGAGGCAAAGATCCTTGGCAAACACCAACAGACTAAATCCAGGAGCACATTAAGGAGGTCCTATACCATGATCAAGTGGGGTTTGTCCCTGGGAGACATGGAAGTTTTGATGCACAAAAATTGATCAGCATGACATCATATAGACAGAATAAAAACAAAGACTGTGTGACTTTCTAACATGCAGGGAAATCATTAATAAAATGCAGCACTTGGGTTGGGAAGGCAGTTCAGTAGTTAAGAGTGGTCCTCTGTTTTTGCAGAGGACCTGAGTTCAGTCCCCAGAATCCAGGTCAGGAAGCTCATAACCACCTGTGATTCCAGATCCAGGGGACCTAATGCCCTCTTCTGGACTCCACAGGCATTAGTATTCAAGTACACAAGCCCCCACCCTCACCCACCCACATACATACACATTATGCCCAATTTAAAGTAAAATTAATCTTTAAGAACATTCAGCCCCGTTGATGAGAAAAACTCTTGAATGAATTAGAAACAGAAGAAAAACACCTAACGTAGTAATAGCTGTCCATGGAAAGCCCACCACAAACCTCACCCTCCAGAGTGAGGAACAGCAAGGTTTTCTTTTAGGTGGGAAGCAGAGGAGGGTGGCCACTCTTCTATTCACCATAGTGCAGGAGCAATGAGTCAAGAATGAGAAATAAGGGAAACCCCAATCAGAAGGGAAGGTGAAAAATTAGCCTATTTGTAGGCAAAAATGATTTTATATATAGGAAACACAAAGTCTCCATATGAAAAATCATCTGAACTAAGACACCAATTCATCGTAGTTGCCAGGATACAAAACCAGCCTACAAAAGTGTTTCTTCTATACATATACTGCCACCAAATTTTCCGAAAAGGAAAGGGAGGGGTCAACCCGAGTGGGCAGGTGTGGAGAGGGCAATGGGGGTGATTTTGAGCAAGATATATTAAGTAAAGAAATGAAAATATTATGGAAAAATTCATTATTATGTATAAGTAGCATATGCTAGCAAAACTAACAGTAAATATAGTCCTTGTTAGGCTTCTTATAATTTTGTACTAAATGATAAGTGCAAATCTTTAAGACAGAGCCTGACCAATCTTAATTATTCTTCAACCATTAGCCATGATAGGAGGTCATAATATCTGAAAGCAGAAATGTGACCAACAGCATTTCCCAAGCATTGTGGAAATGCCGGACCTGAAGTGTCTCACTTATCCTCCAAGCCAGGCTGAGACAGTCACTATCCTGGTTCCCACCTCACAAATCAGGAAACAGAGTCAGAGGGAAGTTGATGAACCAACCCAGGGCCACACAGCAGTGCAGGGCCACAAGTGGCTTCGGCAGTATACTGCCAACCCCTCTCTTCCATTCCCTCCAGGTAAAGACTGAGTCAGTTCATTTTCTCCTCCAGGAAACTGTCTCCCTGTCCTGTTTCCTCCCTGGACCTCACAGCCTTTCCCAGTCTCCAGCAGGGAGCACCCTCCCCCACCACCCACACACGTACTCCCCTCCCTTCACAAAGTCTCAGGCCAGTGGAACCTTCTCCTCTAGCTTGCCCGGCTGTGGTCGCCATCCCTGTCCTAAACTCAGGAAGATGGCTCCGATCAACTAAGCATGTGTGTGTGTGTGTGTGTGTGTGTGTGTGTGTGTGTGTGTGTGTGTATCTGTGTCTTTGTGTGATAGTTCACACACACACACACACACACACACACACACACACACACACACACACACACTCTTTCTCTGTCTCTCTTTCTCTTGCATCCCCCAAACTCATACACATCCTTTAAAGCCAAGAGAAATGCCCCTCTGCTAAGCCTTCGCGTACCTCCACCAATTTGTCTACCCTTAAACTGTGTGGCAGATGATGGATGAGAGGGTGAGCTTTTGAGCTTTTCACAGAGTGTCCGTCCATCTAATACTGGCTTTCTTATCTGTTTACTATGTGGCCTTCAGCAAGTCACACTTACCTTTTGGATTTGAAAGATAGAAGTGGGATTAGCCCCCCCCCCCCCCCGTTTGACTGTTGGGGAAAGGGAGAGAAAAAAATCATGAAAAGCATTGGCCAAGTGCCTGACACAACTGTGTCCCCAGTAATGGTGAGACACTGAAATTGACAGCCATCAACACAGAGCAGCAGTACCCGAAGCAGTAGACACTCGTGGAACATTTCAGGCTTTTGTTTTCCAAATCAAAGGAGGGTCTAATATTCTTAGTCCCCATTACCATGAGAGAAAAAAAGAACAACCCAGGTCACTTACTTTCTCAGAGGTCAGCAAGCTGTCCCTGTGGGGTGGGAATAAGAGGCAAGGATGTGGACCAGAACTGTGACTCCATGTTGGGCTGTGACCTGCTGTGGGCAGATGGCCAAACCATGGGAACCAAGGGCCTGGCCAAGAACTGCTGTGAAGAGAGGCTGCTGTGAGGACTCAACTTCTGACCTCTGCCTGCTGCAGGTTCCATTTTAGAAATGAGGGAGAGGAAGGACAGGGGGTTGTAGTGTGACTGACCGGTGATGGCGTTGGGGGGAGGGGGGCAGAGTCAGAAAGGAAAGAGATGGTGGTAGCATATATTTCAATGACCGAGGGCAGCCCTTCACTTTTACCTGGGAGGTGACTGCTCCTGTGGAAAGCTGCAGGCCCATTTGGCAAAAGCAATGATCCAGGGAGGCTCTTCCACAGATACTATTGGTCCACAGGGTCATGCATGAGCAGGTCCCCAGCCTGATGAAGCTTTCTCTTCCTTTGTGATGCTGTGTCTGGGTATAGAATACGCCAGCAGCATGCAGAGCCCGGGTTGGAAAGCCAGCTATGGATGTGGCTGTGACCCTCCCTGACAGCTGGAACTGGCGTCAGTCCACTGCTGTCTTCCTCAAAACCCATAACCACCTTGTCCCCACCCCACTTCCGACCTCGGCAACCAGACTGCCAAGGTCACCTGTGCGTTTCCTGAGGAAAACTCTAGTTTTCATTGACTCCATCTTTGGAAGGTGTGGCTCCATGAAGCCTCTGGTGCCTGAGAGGTACTCAGAAATGCTGCTGACCACATCACATAGGGTGCCATCCCTGATACGCTGGGCGTCTGTCAGTCGAGTTGGGTCAGAGCTTCGGCCCGGGCAGCTCTGACAAGCCAGGCTCAGTGACCATCCTCAACAAGCCAATCAACAGACAATCTATACTGAAAAGCAGAGAAAGGAGACTCATTGGTATGGTCACCTTGGGAAAAGGAACAGAGAGTTACAGAGATAACCCCCATTCCCAAGTCCATCTTCAGGGTCCTAACACTCAGCTGAGGCTTAACTGGTGTTCCGATTTTCTTTATGTTGCTGTGATAAAATATTCTGGCCAAAAACAATTTAGGGAGGAAAGAGTTCATTTCAGCTTCCAGGTCACAGTTCATTTTTGGCAGAAGTCAGGGTAGGAACTCAGGCAAGAACTTGAAGCAGAATTCATGGAGGAATGCAGCTCCCTGGCTCACTCACTGGTCTACTCTCAGTTAACTTTCTTACACAGTCCAGGACCACCTGCCTGGGGAATAGTGCCATTACAGTGGCCTGGGGTCTCCTACATCAATTAGTAATCAAGACAGACCCTCACAGACACAGACACAGACACAGGCCAGTGTGATCTGGGAAGTCCCTCACTGAAAAGGCTTCTCAAATGACTCTTGGCTGTGCCATGTGGACAGTTAGTGCTGACAGGTCAACTAGAGAGCCATAGCTGAGCGATCTTGCTCAAAACATTGTCCTGCCATCACTGGCCATCATCTTCTTGGCTCCATTCTCACCTGCAAAGTAGTCTGACACATTCTTAGCAATATGTAAAATCTCTTCACGGGAGACAAGCTTCCCCTATGACTGGCACCAGGCTTCAGCCTTTACCTTTTCCCAGCTTGAGACTCTCAGCAGTTTCTCAAGGTCCATTGTCTCCATAGTCAGATTCTCAGAATGAGGGCACAAGGGTGTCTTTAGAATATCATCACCCCTGCCAGGACAGTTTCATAATAATTGATCATGAGGCCAAATAGCAGAAGAACCATCCATCAATCTCATTTGCATGATCTCAGTCAATCCCACGGTAGCCTATGGGTAGGATCTATTGTCACAGCCGAGATCTGGGCAGAGATCCAAGCCTTACACTGTTGGCAATTGAACCAGGCCTATCAGTGCAGTTGCCACCAACCATCACCCTCACCGAGGTGCTCTCTCACAGGAGTGGAGTTCGTTCAATGCCATCCCGGATAGGCTGCCTCCAACTCTCGGGGTTTGACTGGGTGTTTCCCTGACAAGCTGTAGCTGAGCATTCCCATGATTACACCAGTCTTCTCTGGGTACTTATCTCCAGTGGGTTAAGGGGCCAGACATCTTATTCCTAACCTAAAAAAAGTTGCAATCTATGAGTAATTGACTTCTCTGTATATAGTGATAAGACTACTTCGCTATGAATCATCCGATCTGTGTGTATCTGTCTGTATGTCTGTCTGAAATAGGGTTTCACTAAAGAACCCAAGCAGTCCTTCACTTCACTATACAATCCATTCAAGCCTCAAGTTCACAACCATTCCCCTGCCTCAGCCTCCTGAGTGCTGAGAATACAGACATGAGTCACCACACCCTACAATCTAATCTCTAAAAGATTGTGATGTTTTGGACCCTGTTAATATGTACACAGACTCCAGGTTTTTTAAAAAAAATTAATTGGTTCATTTCATCTTGGAGGGTAAATTAATTAGCTGTCAATCTTATAGACTGATATTTACATGGAGAGCAAGGAGTCCTCTATGTATGAGCAGGGTAAAGTGATAAACTAGAAGAGAGCTCTGATGGTCAGGACAGGGAGCTGGATGCTGTTCAAAGTGAAGTGATTCAGATCCTGACCCACAGAGAACTAAACTTAATTCTCAACCCCTCTGAGCCACTGTGAAAGTAACTAAAAATGGCCCTACGGTAGGAGCCAGGAGAGGAGCTCAGTTAAGGTCAGTGAATGTGTAGTCAGAGGGGAGCCTGGCTGGTCGCAGATCTGGAAGGTTAGAAGTGCTTTTCTTGGTTACCACAGATGTCAATAGCATTTCGGCCCCCACTTTCTAATTCCCATATGTATTCCCTCCAGACACTGAAGTGTCTTTCCGTGCTTAATCTTTCTCAACAGGCTAACCAAATAGTTAAGGTTAAACAAAGCCTTTTCTAGTGAAGACAGGAAACAAAATTTGACAACCCTCAACTCTTACATTTCCATTGTTAAGATGGTGGTACTTGGTTTTTAAAAAATTATCACCAACTCTGGGGGTGTGGCCAGTGGGAAAGTGCTTGCCCTGTGGCCCTGGGCTCAGTTTTCATCTCAACATAATAATAATATTTTTAATTATTTATATGTAATAATAATCTATAAAATCATATAACAAATCACAGTAATAACACCATGTGAAGCAGCACTTAGTTCTTCATTTTTCTAACATCAAAGGTTCCTCCTAAGCTGGAGAGATGGTTAAGCAATTAAGAGCACTTGCTGCTCTCTCAGGGGTCTGGAATTTATTCCCGGCACTCACCAGCACCTCCTCCAGCTCTATGGGTTCTGATACCTCTTCAGGCCTCTTTGGGTGATATACTCATGTATACATACTCACATACAGACACACGCATGAACATATATATTTGAAAAAAAAATTAAGTCAGCTCCTTACTCATTTGTAGCAAGGGTCTGAATATTTTAAGAATTCAGGGAAGTTCCTGAACCTGTTTACGCTAGAACTGCTCTCAGGTAAGGATTTATGGATTTGGATCTGGATTCCACTTCCACTGAGGAATCTGGGACTTCTTTGGGTCCTGATCATCTTGAGCATCCTGGTTCCAGCCAGGCCAGGGTCCTGAGAAGAATGCTGACTCAGAGGTTTTTGAGACAGTGAATCAGCTTGTTGCTCATGGGACCAGAACAGAATAGACTTTCAGTTCTTTCACAGATTACTTAACACCTCCGATAGAGGGTCTAGTCACAAATTGAAGTACTTGGGGCTGGGCAGATGGCTGAGTGGATAAAGCGCTGGCTGTGGAGACATGAGGACCTGGGTTCAGATCTCCAGAACCCATGCAAAGCCAGGCACTAAGTAGCATGAGTGTGGCGAGATGGGAGGCGGAGGCAGGAGGATCCCTGGAGGCTCGTGAGCCAGCATGGCTCACAGTGATGAAAAGAGACCCTGTCTCAAGGCGGAAGGCGAAGACCAACACCCAAGGTATCCTCTGACCTCCACATTTGTATGCATGTGCCAACCACACACACACACACACACACACACACACACATATACACACACACATGCACATACACGTACACGTGCTTAAAGTAAAACACTTGGAGTTCTTTCTGTCTTTGAAGTCCTTTTAAAATGGAAAGGCCTGGAAGGTTCAGCCACAGCTGCCAAAGCCTGTGAATCAGAGAATTTCCAACTTCCCCCAGTCTCGAGTCACGGGGTCAGCTTCAGACATGACATTGCCTGTTCGGGGAAGATTACTAAGTCGGGGCCACCACAACAGAAGTAGAGGCACCTGCGCCACCTAAAACCCAACTCAGAACCAGAACAAACACCCTGCTTATCCTCCCCCTACTCCCTCACTCCGCCGTGCCGTCTCATTTTCATTCTCCACGCAGCACTTATTTCTGTGTGGCGTTATTTGTTTATTATGTGTTTCCCCGCTGTGGCAGAACCACCCAGAGAGCGGGCGTTCTTTGTGTCTTGCTACACTCCCCACCCCTATGTCTAGCAGTGTGACCTAGTAGACATCAGATCAAAACAGAGCATCGGCTGGTGCTAGAAGTGTGGACTGAGGTCTGCCTAGGGAACGCTTGTCTGGGCTGTCATTTAGCTACCTGTTCATGGCGAATTAACTGGAGACTGAACAGAAAGAAGACAGAGGTGGATTCACACGTGCCGGGATAATTAGAAATCAGGAATATTCAGTTGTCAATCTCAGCGCTGAAGGCGTTGCCAGAATGCTAATATTTTCAGTTCCATATAGAACACAGGAGGCAAAGTTTGAAAGGGGAAATATTTCTGAGAACGTTAAACTGGGGCCCAGGTGACTCCCTGCCTGTTGTCTTGAACCATCTTAATATGGCCTCCTTTAACCTCCTGAAGGAGATGGCTATTCAAAAGACTCAGAATCTCAGCCAGAGTGAGGCAGATCAGCTCAGCTCTGCTAATAGAGTGGTGGGTGACCCACACACCTGACATACTGACCTCCATGGTGGTGACAGGCCTTTCGTTTGTGAAGAGATAAACACAAGCCATCACCGGCTTTCCTGTTTCTAATGAGGTTATAGAATAAGCACATATTTGAGGCACTTAGATGAGCTGTCCCGGAAGCTTCTATTCCTGGAGGCACATGAATCTAGGTAGGGTGTCTTTTCTTTTACTGTTTTGAGTGGCCCTGCTGACAAGAGACAATGATGGCTGTATGGACACAGACGGCGCCCCCTCCCAACACACGATTTTTTAAAGACCACTCAACCCTCTCACTCACAGGTGGGTGTCACCAACACACCGTCTTAGCTCCTCAGAGGGAAAGCCCTGTGTGGTGTGACTTAGCCACTCTGTGCAGAAAAGGAAACGGCCAGAGTGCTGGCCCTCAGCCCTGACATGCGGCCTTCTGACCACAGCAGCCCAGGGCCAGTGGAATATCCCCTCCAGGCTCTCTTACAACCATAGCATATCCCTTATTAGCCCGTGCTGAACCCAAGCACAAGCTGGAGGTTCCTGCACCCAAGGGCACAAAATCCAGCTGTGTTGGAGGTTGAAGTACCAGCCCCTGCCATCTCGCCTCTGGTGAAGGTGTAGCAAATGAATCAAAGGCTTCTCATGCTGCCCGACAGAGGTCGTGCTCAGCCCAGGGCACATCTTGAAAGCATTCAGATCTCACACAAGGATGCAACCTCCCTTTCTTTTCACTTTATACAGCTCAAATCTTCCAGCAGTGGATGACCGGCCCAGTCAGTGGCTGACCACTAAAATGCATACTCTGAGAGTCTAGCTCACTTTGGGTCCTTGTGCCTAGAGCAGCACCCACAGTTACAGGTACCCAGGGAATGTCAGAAGGGAGAAGGAACAGGAAGAGGGAAATAAGGCTGTTGAGTTATCTAAGTCCTGTTTTTCTTCCTCCTAAAATGGGGAAATGACTCAGCAGGTAAGGGTACCTGCTGCCAAGGCTGATGACCTGAGTTCAATCCCTGGTACCCGTATGGTAAAAGGAAAGAACAAACTTAAGAAAACTGTCCTCTGATCTTCACACACAGTGCCATGGCATGTGCACCTCCATACACGTCCCTATACAGCTACACAAATAAATAAATGAGTGTGATTTGTAATGTAAGGTGTAACGGGGCCTAAAGAGACGGCTTGGTGTTCAAGAGCACTTGCTATCCTTCTAAGGGACCTGGGTGTGGTTCCAGCACCCACATCAGGCAGCTCACAACCACCTGCAACTCCAGTTCCAAGAGATACAAGGCCCCCTTCTGGATTCCATGGGTACCACCTGCATGTAGTGCACATATATACACCCAGACATACACGTATACATAAGACAAATTACTTCTTTTGACAATGTTTTACAAGGAGGCTAATGTGGTCCTTTCTCTATAGGAATGTCTTGACGATTTCATGAACCCAAAGAAGACTAGTGCCTGGACACTAAAAAAATACGTCAAGTGACTCTAAAGACTGTGGTGATAATGGAGAGTGAGGGAAGATAACATGGCAATTTCTTAACTCTACCTCAGACACTGTGCCACATACTAGCAACTACAGTAGGGTTATTTATCATAAGCAATTGTGTGTGAAGTCCTGATATGCCATAGGGTCAAAATATATTTCTCTGTTTAGAGGGTAGAAAGATCCACAAGTCTCGTCTCTGCCTCAAGTGTCCCTTGGACATCCCTAGCAGTCTTTAAGATTCCAGAGAATACAAAGGTCCTAATGGCTTCTCCAGCTCCTGCCACCCTGTGGTGGCTTGGACAAGACTGGGCACTGTGGTTACATATCTAGACCCCACCAGTAAAAGATGCAAATGAAAGGTTACCTGGAAGACAATTGAAGGGATGGAAGTCTAGCTTGGGCTGAAGATGTGCTATGTGCTAGCTCACTGCCTGCTCTAGAAATTGCCCTCTGTTGTGAATGAGCAACAGCCCAAAGCTAATATACCCTTGGAACCCCAGGCAGGTCAGTACGTATCAACCTTCTGAGGCCCCTGCCATGCCTCCACAGACCCTTTGCCCACACTCCAGAGGCTTCTGTTGCTCACTGCTATTTCTTTAAGAAACTGTGGTATGAAGTAATGAGGGATAGTGTGTTGTTTAGACAGGGCTAAACTCATGGAGGAAATAGCTATTAATTTTAGAAAGATTGTAATGGCCTCTCAAAGACACAAAGGAAGAAATGAGACATTTGCAAAAGTGGTTTTGCAAGAAGGAAAATAAATAATCCTTGGTCTTAGACGAATGCTCTCAGAACACTATTGTGTCATGTCTAATTCCCCCCCCCCAAATTATAGTGTTTCATGCATGTTGCAGTTGAAGCCATTGTATCAGCCAGAGACTAATTTTAATCCCAAGGATGATTACCCAGTAAGCTCTCCCCAGCTTCTACACTATCCTCTGTGTGACACCCATCTACTCATCAGATACAGATTTGCACACAGGAGAAGGATTTGGCCTCATTCATTAGCCGAGTGTCTTGATGAATGCTGGGTCACATTTAACCTTTTTCTGCAACAAAGGTCTTCAGGTTGCCATAGTAATGGGAAATTCAGTCCATGGAGCCTCCTTCTCCCGGAGTGGCCCTGGTGTGCTATTGCATCACAACACACTTCCAGTTGGGCCAGATCAGAGCTGATTCTGCCATTTGCCATTAAGGTCTGAGCCATGGGTGACATTTGCCAAAGGCCTGTCTGTTGCACTGTCATTCGGATGGATGCAGCAGCTGGAGTATAAATTGGGACTAAGGGGGACAGATTGTCTCGTTGGCCACTTGATGACTTAGAAATTCAAAGACCCAGGATGTCATCTAATATTAGCTTCAGACTGCATTTTCCCCACAGGACATCCCTGAAAGATTGTCGCTGTTGTGTGGCTTTTCCTGGGAAGGCAAGTGTCTATTCACCTCAGATAGAGAACCCATGATGGAATGAAAATAAAAATTCTACCCAAGTTTAACTTAGTGAACCAGGGAGGTTGTTAGGGTTGCACACAGGACTATGGGTGGGGTTCTAAGGACTTAAGGACAGAAAAGTCCACCCCAGCACAAGTGATGGCCCAAGACAGCTGCATCCCTGGAACTCCTTGCAAGACTTGTAGGTAGCCTACCAGGATGGAGATGCTCCTCTCCTCAGCAGTAGCTATTTAAATAACCCTAGAGAGGATCTCTGTGAATCTTCTAAGTTTCAAGAACTTGAGAGACTTAAGTTGTTTACTTCTTGGGCCTTATAAGTTTTATTCCTGAGTCTTTATACAGGATGGAATATTATAATTTGGAGGAAAATGCTCGCCATAGCCCCCAACCTGTTGCTTGAAGCCATCTGAGAAGGGAAGTCAGCTGTGAGGGTGGACAGCCCTTAGGGTTCTTCCTTCATAACTGGCCACCAGGATGCTAAGTGCTCACCCTACCAGGGGCTGAGCATGTCTAAAACATGCTCCCTGTACACCCAAGGCCCACACGAACCAGGTGAGGTCACAGAACAAACCCCACTTAGCTCACATAGCCCAGATAACTACTCACTTGGCTCATCCACCCCCTCTGAGACATGTTTCTCCTGGTGTTTCCTCCCTTCTCTTTCTGTCCCTCCCATGTCACCTTTGGAACTTTCTCTGGGTTCTAAGCCCTCTTGTCTTTGGTCATTGCCTAGACCACATACCTCTCTCTCCTTTAGAGAATCCTGGCCCTTCTGTGTGAGCCTGCTCTATATACAAATACCCAGCCTTCCTTTCTCCTCATCTTTAATCTTCTTCTCGTCAGCCCTTTCTTCCTTCTTAACATATACCTTATTTCTTGCTTTTATTTATCTTTCCATGTCTGTCCGTCCATCCCACCCATCCACCCACCCATCCATCCACCCACCCATCCATCCACCCATCCATCCACCCACCCATCCATCCATCCACCCACCCATCCACCCATCCATCCATCCATCCATCCATCCATCCATCCATCCACCCACCCATCCACCCACCCATCCTTTCATTCGGGAGTTCTTGGGGCTAGAGAGATGGCTCAGTAGTTAAGATCACTTGATGTTCTTGCAAAGGGTCCATGTTTGGTTTCCAGCACCCACATCAGGCAGCTGCTCACAACTGCCTGTAACTCCAGCTCCAGGGGAACCAGGGCCTTGCACAGGCATCTGCATACCCATGCACACACACTAACGAATTTTTAAATGAACAACTCCCAAAAGACCTAATAGTCCCTGCCCCCACCCGGCCCCAAGGCTTCCCCCTGGCCTCAGACCACTTTTACCGAGTTAACCGCATCCTACTGTGGAGAAAGAAAATAGACCAGGCACGGTGGCACACATCCTTAATCCCAGCACTCAGAAGTCAGAGGCAGGAGGATCTTTGTGAGTTCCAGACCAGCTTGGTCTACATATCGAGTTCCAGGATAGTCAGAGCTACACAGAGAAACTCTGTCTTGAAAAATGAAAAAAGAGAAAGAACATAAACATCATTTTGTAAAAAAAAAAAAAAAAAAAAAAAAAAATCTACAGTAAGACAAATACAAGAACAGCAGATTTTAAATCATTTGCTTTTCTTTTTCAAATGGCATCAGTTCCTTCTTCCATTCTCCCATCCTCTTAACCTTAAGGTTTCAAAGACACAAGGTGACACCAACATTCCTGGTGACTCCTGGGAAGTCTACTTTTTGATCACGCTCTTTCATCAGCCTCCTGTTCCCAAAGTTGATGGTGTCTGATTAGACTGTCTCTCATTCCCCTACACTCATTGAGATTCCAGAACTTAGTCCCCCAGGTCACCAAAGAGACCTTCTGGATGTGATTCTGAGATCGATGCAAAGCTCTGTTTGGTCCAGGTGGACCCAATAGGTTCACAGAGGTCTCTCTATGAGGCATAAAGGCTGACCAGAGTCAGAAAATAAGAATTTGGGGGCTGAGGAGATCACTCATTTGGTAAAGTGCTTGTTGCCAAAGTTTTATCTCAGAACCTATGTGTTAAAAAAGGAAAGGGGGGGGGAGAGAGGGGGGGAGAGAAAGAAAGAAAGGAAGGAAGGAAGGAAGGAAGGAAGGAAGGAAGGAAGGAAGGAAAAGGAAAGGAAAGGAAAGGAAAAGAAAAGAAAAGAAAAGAAAAAGCTGATTTTGTTGGCACTGGTAATCCCACTGCTGGAGAAGAGGAAACACGGATCACTGGGGTTTTGCTGGCTGCTTGGTGAGTTCTAGACCAGTGAGGGACTTTGTTTTCTAAAACAAGGTGTACAGCCCCAAAGAGCACCCGAGGTTGACCTCTAACCCCTACACATAGGTGTGCACACATGTATACATACAAATAAAAGGAGATGTGATCATACAACAGAGGTTTTGTACCACAGAGGTTGGATGCAGACATGAGCTAAGAAATCTGAGCAGCCCTAGTGGAAATGTTATAGCTGCTAGTGGTGGAGGGGTGGCACTTCCGGGTTTGAAAACCCATCAAACCCTACCAATCTCTGAGCTCAAAATCCCACCAATCCCAGGGCTTGCCCTCAGATTAGGACTTGAAATTCCACCATACCCACCTCGAAATCTCTACCCTAGAAAATTCCACTGTCTCCTGCCCAAACCTTTTCCCCTACACACAGGAAGCAGCCCCAAACAGGCACCTCCAGATAGAACCAGCTTCACCTGCTCCTTGCTTCAGTCCTTCAAGGCTGGAGTTCTCATGTTCCCCTCTAGAACCACACAATAACAGGTCTCTGCTATCCTACACCACTAAGATCCTGGTGATTTTTGAGAGAAGTCACAAGAGACCCAGCCAGTGTCACAGTCCCTTAGAAAACAAGAGAAGGCAAGTCTGATCCTACTCTTGATTCTACCAACAGCTGCATTGGCTGTGCCTGGGTGCTGTCCGGTCACCGCCATGCCTTGGTCACTACCCATCACTCTTTCCAGCCCATCGAGGATCAGCTAGCCCCCCCAACCCTTGTTTCTCCAGTGGCATTCATGGTTGCATTTCTGTGGCTCTTTCCAGGCCTGTGATGGCTTTGGGGGCTCTGGGTCCCCTCACTTAGGAATGGTGATGGAAAGACCTGCACAGTCTATGGCTAACCTCAGCCACTGGACCCAGACAGAAACCTCAAAGAGAACAGACTCTGTTCTGTCCCACGTTGCGGGTGACACAAAGAAGCCTCGTATGTGTTCCTATGCCTACCTGAGAGCTTTGGTGACCAGGTGTGGCATTTCAACAATGAGGAAGCCATGTGTTTTGACTGCTTGAGTTTATCCTGTGAGGAGGAAAAGTGAGTTTTATTATTGGACTGAACTCTGCCCTTCTGTGGAGCTGGAAAGGAATCAGTGACCACAGGATAACAAGAGGCGGAAGGAGCTAACTGCTTTGGGAAATTCAGTTTTAGTTTTAAGAACACCCCAAGTTCACCTCACCTCAGTTGCCACATATTTTATTTTAGCTCCGGTCTTTTTTCCGTGTGATTTTTGGGTCTGTTTGTTCGTGAATTAGGTTTCTTTGTGTTGTCAACCGAGAGAAGAAAATTCTACTTTTTTACAAAGATGCTGTGGAGTAGAGAGATTAGAGTTATATTTCCTGATTTATCATGCTCTGTTGAGCAACACATGCCCCCCCCCCAAGTAAGTCACAGCAGTTGGAACCAACAACAGAATCTGAATCTGGGGTCTTGGCATATGTAGAAAGCATAAGAATTGCTAAAAGATATCGATTAAGGGGATGGTGAGAGGGCTCAGTGGATGAGAGGGATCGCTCTGCAAGCTTGAGGACCCGGGTTCTGATTCTAGCACTATATAAAAAAATCTGGGTGCAAAGGTAAGGTCTGCACTGGGGGTGGAGCCAGAACCAGAAGCTTGACAGCTGCCAGCCTCGCTGCAGATTCACTGAGACCCTGTCTCGAGAATATGGCAGAGAGCAGGAGAGCTGATGCCCTTCTCTGGCCTCCATGTATATGTGCACATATGTGCACATCACACACACACACACACACACAGAGAGAGAGAGAGAGAGAGAGAGAGACGCACACATGCATACATGCAGGCAAACAAAATTTGCTGAATAACGAAGAAATAAGCACACATGCTAGACAGAGGATGACTCCAGGCGCATGTCAGAGCTACACCCTCCTGTATGTGTGGAATAAGATACACATTTTCACTCCTTTGTGAGTTGGAGAAGGTCTGACTGGTGCATTGATTCTTGGTTTTCAGACTTAATTGGTTGTTTCGGATCTCCCTAGCTTCCAGTGCATATCCCACTGTTCTTGGGTAATTTGCTAAAATAACCACAGCACTAGACCAATCCATTATGTTTATCTTTAATGACCACTATTAGGGTTGGCTGTTTAATCACTTTTGCTGTTAAGGGTGTAGAAATCTGCTCACAGTGTTCCGTACAATGGTTCTCTTCTCTTCTCTTCTTGGCTTAACAGAATGATTGCAGAAGGAAAAGGGAAGGAAGCCCATCATCTAAAGACAGTGAGTCTATCTGCACTGTGGTGAGAGACAGAGGCTGTTGTGGTCTAGGCTAGTGGTTCTCAGCCCGGGGTCATGATCCCTTTGGGGGTCACATATCAGATATCCTGTATATCAGATATTTACATTACAATTCATAACAGTAGCACTTATAGTTATGAAGTAGCAATGAAATGATCTTTTGGTTGGGGTCACATCAACATGAGGAACTGTATTATAGGGTCTCAGCATCAGGAAGGTTGAGAACCACTGCTCTAGACTGACTGTGTCTTGTTGCAGTCTGAGTTGCCTGTGGCCTCTCAATGTGCCCCCTAGACTGGATCCAGATCATCCACCACTTTGTTGTAAAGAACCTACTGGTGTTTCACCCAATAATCAGAGCAGAGCAGGTCATTTTGACTCCTCTTGGACCAGCGTCGAGCCTGGCAGGATGCTCTTCTGCAGCATGGGTGTCATTTGCAGAGCTCTCCTCCAGTACAGCCCTTTAGAAAAAGGCAAGAATCTGCCTGTGCTCCGGTCCTCCTTATAGCTCCTGTGCCAAGCAACTGTCTTCTGTGGTCATAGCCATCAGATGGACCACGAAGTCACACACAAACAGATGCACACCCACCACAAGCACTGTCTCACTTCCACCCAACACTGAAGATTACTGAAAGAGGGAAAAAAGTTACAAGAGAAGGAAGAAATGACTCGGGTTCCTGCCGTACCAGCCAGCGTTCCAGCCTAGCCTGTTGTTTGACCGTTACAGCCCTTCTCTCTGCCTCACTCAGGACTGATGGTGTGTTACCTCTCCATGGTGTTGTGGATGCAAAGCTTACACTCTGCCCCATCTCAGCACTCCCAGCATTCAAAGAGAAGGTAGCACAACCTACGTACGACCTACCTGACTAGAGTCAATGCTCCTTAGTGCTGTTGAGGAAACAGAATGAAATACATTCAGAAATGTGTCCTAAGTAGCATGGGTATCAGATACAGTCCACATCTCAGAGTCTCAAATTCCTCATCTTCAGAGTGAGCTTACCAATATTCAAGCCACCTTCTCTTTAAGGCTTGTTGAGTAGGGTCCAGGCAGAAGCTGAAATAATGAAAATGTGACTCACCACTCAGCTGTCATTCATTATTGCAGAAATGCACAGCCCACTAACAATATACAACAGCAGACACACAGCCACAGCACTCGCGTGGGGAACTTGCTTCCTTCACATACCTTCTAGTCTTACCAAAGATGCTTGGTGTCACTGCCTACGTCTGAAATAAACCCTTTCCTCCCATTGCCATTAGTTCAGGGCGGAAGCGTGCTTTCCCTGTGAGTCTTTGACCAGAAGAGGCTACCACCAGAAGATCCGTTAGTTTGGGGGACAACAAGGAGCTAGAGTACAGGACAGTCAGACTCGGCAGCAGCTTCGGGGACTCAGGCAGGCGGATATCCTTTGCCTATACCATACCTTAGCTGCTGTTCCGCCACAGTGTGCTTCTTTATGCAGAGAGCACGTAGTGATGAGACTGCTAAATGCCTTTTATTACTTCCCATCATGATATCAGTAACACTTTATGATGATTTTCTTCCCTCAGTGCAAAACACACCCTTAATCTAAAACTGCACATGGCCCGGAGGCCTGCTGGAAAGCATTTCCTCTGCTTGGGACTCCAGCTTGCCTCTTGTTGCTGGGGCTTTTCTTTCTAGCAGGATAAAGATGCCGAGTGTGATCTGATGGACTTCATCATCAAGGGGAATGCCTGAAGTGCTGCCCCGGGCTCACTAGTCCCTCCTAGACTTGAGACACTTTGAAGACTCACTGAGAGTCGACCTGAGTTCTGAGCAGATCAGCTGGGGGTGACAAGAGTTTTCCAGTGACCAAGCACCCTCTGCCACAGGTCAAGTTGGGTTCCATTAGGCCTGGTTCTTACTGTGCCCTAGAAAGTCCACAGGTTTGCATTCACCAGGCTGGTGCCATTGGTGAGCTGTGTTTCCTGGCCCTGAAATTGATTCCCACTTGTATGAGGCAAGCTATTTGTGTGATGGTTGTTTTCTCTTCTAGCTGCTGTGTATAAGACACAACTTCAGGAGGAAAGAGATTGTTCTGGCTTACAGTTCAATGGGATACAGCCCTTCTTGGTGGAGAAGGCATGGTACACACATATATACCTAATTCAAAATAAAATAAAATCTTTGATGGCAAATGGAACAAGCCAAGAATGTCCCCCCACAAAGAGACAAAGAAACACAAAACAGACCAGTTTCAAAATTTCAAATTTCCCTGACAAAAGCACATGGTATCATCCCAGGATAAGCCCGGAAGAGCTACAGTGACCAGAAACAAGAAATACAAGGTCCAACCTGCACTAATGGGAAAGGACTCACTGGGGATCTGACTCTAAAGGACTTTAAACTCAAATTCTCATTTCTCTGCTTCATAAAATACTGATAGAAGCAGCCAACAGCAGCCGGAAGTGAAAAGATAAAAAGTCTAGGTATAAAAGTAATTACAGCAGCTACACCAGGCCTGCCCTAATATGCTCTCTGTTGCTGTGATAAAACACTGACCGAAAGCAATTCGGAAGAGTTTATTTCATCTTACAGGCTACAGTCCACCACCAAGGGGGGCCAAGGCAGGAACTCAGGCAGAAAGACCGTGGAAGAAAGTTATTTACTAGATTATCCCCTCTGGCTTTTCTCAGCTACCTTATGTAGCCCAGTTCTGCCTGCATACGTGCGGCAACTATCCACAGTGGGCTCAGTACTCCTACAGCAATTAGCAATCAAGATCTACCCCATAGACATGTCCACAGTACAGTCTGATGGAGACAATTCCTTAACTGATGTTTCCTCTTCTCAGGTGTGTGAAGCTGACAACAAAAACTAGCCAGAACAGGACCATTCAATCTTTCCTTTTCACCTGGGGTCAACTTGCTCGGAGTGACTGATGTTCAGTGTGTGCTACCTCTTTGCTGGCTCTCCAAAATTTGTTTCTGCAGCTTTGGAGCCAATCACCCTGCTCCACGGGTTCCAGAACTCAATCAAAGAAATGAGTCGTGGTGTAGCGCAGATAAAGGAGGATTAATGAACAAGGATACGTGAGGAGGTTTATTGACTACCAAGTCTGGAGGGACTGGCAGAGACTTTGAGGTCTTATGGGACAGGAAAACAAGTGGGAAGTTGGTTATGCATAGCGGGAAGGGCAGTGATGATAGTGGTCTTGTTCTGGTTCTGTAAAGAGTTCTGTATATGTCACTTGAGGGCAGCAGTCTGGCTCCCATGAGATGGCTATTGTGCTATGGGTCACAGTGCCACAGTGGGTAACTACCACTGTTTAGGAAGTGAGCACTGTTTAGGAAGTGCTCAGTCCTGAAGGGCTTGTTGGGAGCCGAGTTTACTTTGGGTGTCTTATCAAAAGAATCTTTATGGAAAGTTCCTATCTAAGAAAACTGCAGAAGAGAAGAATTTGGAAAGAAAAAGTTAGAGAAAAAGCCACACAGGGACAAAATGGCATCAGGCTTGTCCTCTATCTAGACCATCTAGTAAAAAGACCATTGTTAGCAGGCTACTTTTATCTCATTGTATTTTTGTGGTTTGCGTGGGTTTTAATTTCATTTAACTATAGTCTCCCATATGAGAACCATCAGGATAGCAGGGTTGACCTTATTCTATCAAGTTTATTCTACACTGTGTTCATTGAGTTCTGTCTACTGTTCCCTCTTGGCCTTCCCCTTCATCTGACACATGGGCATGTAATAAACAGTTATAACATCAGTGAGCACTGGGGCGTCTCTATTATTGGGGTCTCAGAAGCCCCAGTAATAACCTTTTGACAAAAAGAGTTTGATAGCTGCATTTGTTTCTTGTTGCTTCTCTATAACCAAACATGAAGCAACTTCAGAGAGGAAGGGAGGTCCATTGTGGTGCAGAAGGCATGGTGGCCAGGCAAGCTTTCTGTCCATGGTAGCATGAGCGTGAGAATGTTCGCACTCATCTTGGTGGGTCAGGCAGGAAAACAGGAGGCTAGAGCAGGCCACCTGCAACTCACTGGTGCTGTCCATTCTAGGCATGTCTGTCAACTAGGCCTAGTGCTCAAAAACGGTGCAAAAGAAGCTGAGAATCCAGTGTTCAAACCCATGAGCCTGTGTGGGACATTTTGACCCTCAAAACACAGCAATAGCAAATCCTACTGAAGAGTCAAGGAGGAATGATTTCCAGAGAACTATCCAGTCAGCCAGCATCCTGGGTTACCACCCTGCTCTCTGTCTAGGAGACATCCAACAATGTCTGGAAGCAGTTATATGGCACAGACTAGAAGTGTTCCTGGCATCCAGCAGTGAAGCCCAGAGATTCTATCCTGCAGTGTGAAAGATGGTCTAAACCCAAATCCAAGGTCTGGATGCCTTGTTCTGGAGATTACCAATGGGACTAAAGCCAAGTACACCATATAAAGAAGGGTGTGGGTGTGAAGTCAGGTAAAGTGCTTGCCGTGCAAGCATTAGGACCTAAGTCCAGACCCGCAGCAGTCACCTACAAAGCCAGGCACTGTATCTTGCATCTGTTATCCCATTGCATAGAGAAGAAGAGACAGGAGGGACTCACTGGCCAGCCACTATAGCAAAACGGGTGAGCTCTGGGTTCAGTGAGAGATCCTGTTGCAAAGTATAAGGTGGAGAGTGATTGAGAAAGGCACCTGATGTCAAGTTTTTGCCTCTCCCTCTCTCTCTCTCTCTCTCTCTCTCTCTCTCTCTCTCTCTCTCTCTCTCTCTCACACACACACACACACACACACACACACACACACACACACACACCCCTTTCCTAAAGTCCTATCTCTTTAGCAGCATCCTTTTGGGGTATTTCCACTATGTGTCCCTCTGTAGCAGGTTTCTGATGTGAGGTCTTCCTTCTCAAGAAGATAATTTTGGAAGTACCCATTAGATAATGAATAACAGCACACCCAGGCACTGGTGGTGTGCTCTTGGCCTTGGATACCTTCAGGTCTTTCTCATAGCTGAGTGAGGTTGTCAAACTGTTAAGCTTACTTGGCTTAATAAAATTTCATCTCCTTAAAAGAACACGTGGGTTTAATGCCCATCCACTCAAGCTTGGCTGAGAAGAGGATACTGTGTGTAGTTCCACACACCTGACAGCAGAGGAAGAAAAGTTGGGAGACGTAGGTTGACTTTGGTGCATGTGGCCAGGAGACCTTTCTGACGTTTTCAAGGTCCACAGTGAATGTATGATTTAGATCACAGCTCCTCTGTTGTGACATTTAATCCATAGAGATAAATCATCATGAGCCACTGGTAGGGCTCTGTATGGATAAACAGGCTTCAAATAATTAGGTTTAAAACTCCACCAGAGCCTCTGTGAGAAAACTGCCACCATTTTTTTCAACAGAGAGAGTAAGATACGATGATGGAGTTGTTTCTTTGCTGCGGTACTTGAGACAAAATTAAATCAAAGTCAGATGGATAGAACTCACTTGCCCTTGGCTGTCCTTGAAGCATACTGGATGCCACTCTTCGCCCCTGGAGCTGGAAGTCACAGGGATTTGGTCTAACATCTGCCTCCAGGAAGAAGCTATGCTGTATGATAGTCAGCAGCAAGCTTCGGCCACCATCCCTCATTCATTATGTGTGACCTTGGTCAAGTGTCTTGACCCTCTGTGCCTGAGTCCTCTCCCATAGTAGATAAGGTGATGGCAGTCCCTACCTAGTAAGAATGGAATTAATATGAAATCAATAACTATAAAACATCAAGAACACGGAAGTTTTTAAAGTAAAGGACTCATTTGGAGCCAGGGCAAACAAAGGACATCTCTGAGGTTCCCTATCCCACTGACCACAGTGCCCTGCTCTAGAAGAGTTTGGTCGAAATGTGTGAAAGAGTGTGGTGTCCACTCAAAGGAAGACACAGAGAATGTTGATTCTGCACAGGCACCGACCTCCCATCTATACCCCCATGCCCTTGCCTCTTCCAAGTCCCTTCCTTCAGCTCCACACATCCACCCTTCCTAGCTCTCCCCTATTCCCTGGACAGCTACCACACCACTCCCTGCCTACTGCATTCCACAAGCCTTTGCTGCTAATGTGGCCTCTGAGACAAAACCCTGATCAGGCTACCAAGCCCCCTCAAGACCCTGTGACAGTCTGAGAAGTGTGACATAACCAAGCCATGGACCCCGGGGCTCCCACATGGCAGCGGCAGCTCCTGAAAGCTGTTCTAGAATCAGATGAGGCTGGGGTGTTTGATTTGACATTCACTGTGCACCCTCAGCCTAGTTCCAAGTTGACTTCCAGCTCTGGAAACTCTGAATCCTAGACAGAGAGGAACTGAGTCCCACCTGACCGGCGCTGATGAACCGGGTCTGCAGCGCCTCCTCTCGTGGGTTGAGTCAGGAGCCCCAAAGGAATGCAGGTGCCACTACGTCACAGCTGACAGCACACAGCACAGGGCAGCCTCGCCTGCCCTCAGTAACGGCCTGTGATGTCAAGAGGCCAATTTATTCCCTTGCCAGCAACCTGGGGTCTTCATTCCTCAAATAACTGTTGAATTCAGATTCATTTATTTCTCGGTGATTGCTGGCAAGAGGTAGGAGCCATTACCTGAAAAGCAATGGTTCAAAGTACTGAGAGTTCCCTGGCACCTTGTACTCAAAACTGTGGGCAGCACTTCCCAGCCCCAAAATCTTTATTTAAAACATATTTTCTCCATTTCCTAAAAGTCCCACCAAAATGGAAGAATGTTTCCCTGCAAATACGTTTTTTTAAAACCTGTACTCTGAGTGTTTCTGATGGTTCTAGAAGGAGACAGTGGCGTTGTAAGATAAAGCAGCCATCGAGACAGCAAACGTTCAGAGGGGCTGGCCGCCTGGAGTAATTCCTGGCAGTGCTCATCATTGCCAATGGAGCAGTCATCCGAGGATGCACACCCAGGGATGTGTGCCGGATGCTAGCTCAGAGCCACCCACAGAGTTACTAAGAGCAAAGACATACTGCAACCATTCCAGGCTCAGAGCCAGGAAGGTGTGCAGCCAAGCTGCAGCTTCCCTACCAGGAGCCCTGTGACCTCAGAAGTGTCTGATTTATGCCTTGGCTTCTTCGTCTTTAAAGTCAGAATGGTTAACAGGGACAGCCGTATGCCAGCACCGCTGCATACGGATTGAGGTCTGGTTCACAGATGCTGCAGCATCTCTTTAGAAAAGGAGACTGCTCATTCTTTTGCTTTCTTTTGCATTTTTGAGTGTGTGTGTGTGTGTGTGTGTGTGTGTGTGTGTGTGTGTGTGTGTGTGTGTTGTATGGATGGGTCCTGTGTGTGTGCGTTTGTAGGTGTGCATACCAGTGTGCACATGCAAGTGGAGGACAGAGATTGATGTCAGGTGCCATTTTCTATCACGCTCCCCCTTATTTTTTGAGACCAGATCTCCCACTGAACCAGGAGCTCATTGATTCAGCTAAGCTGGCTGGCCAGCCAAGGTGAGCTCCAGGGATTCATCTATCTGCCCCCCCCCCCCACCCAGCACTGGGGTTACAGATGTGCAGTGCCTCACCTGGCTGTGAAGATCCAAACTCGGGTCCTCATGCTTGTATGATGATGAGCACCTTACCTTCTGAGCCATCTCCCTACCCCAAGAGGGTATTTATTTATTCTTCTGTATTCATCCCAGACTTCCAGAGACACGTGGGTAGCCTGCCCAGCAAGCTGTATTGCTTGCTACAATTAGAGTAGGGAACCATGAGGGACTGTGGGTGTCTCAACAGGAGAGTGTTAGGAAAGGTATAGATTTGGGTCTCCCAGGAACTGCTTGGGAGAAGTTCCTGAAAGTGGAGTGTGGCTGTGAGTTTGAGACTGTTGGGAGCAAGGGTGACTGTCTGGATCCTATCTCTAGGTAGGGCTGACTGCAAGAGAGTTACAGCTGTGGTCTGTGAAGCCACAGTATGGTGTTCACTCACACAGGCAAGGTAACATTCACATTGTCATAGGTCATATGGTGGTCTGAATTGGGTCCTGTGATGGGTCACAGGGAGTTTTGTCAATGTTGATTGCTCAGACACTGTGATTGACAAGAGAATGCCAGCATCATGCTCCTGGGTCCAGGCCAGTTATTGATTATCAGTGGCAACGTTTCTTTTTCTTGTCAAACTTATTCAACACATACTTGATAAATATTTTCAATTCTGAGTGTCCTTTCTTGAACACTGTTCAAATTCTATATATACATATATTGAAAGTTTGAAGTCACTAGAACAGGATAATGTGATGAACATTAACAAAAAATAATTTAGTGTGGTTTGATGTGACTGAGTAGGAAACTGACTTGAATTGAGATGGCCAAATGGGCCCTCTGAGAGAACTGGTGTTGAAGCCAGGGTGTCAAGACAAGCAGGAGACAGAGAAAGGGTATCCCTAACAGAGGGGTGACAGCTTGGAGGTGGCCCAGCTGCAGAAGGTCTTGGGGATGGTGGGCCAGCCAAAATGATTGGCATTTTTCAGGCTCTACAGTGAGATGTCCAATGTGAATGGGACTTTCCCTCAACATAGCACCCAAAGGAGAGCATGGGGCTCGCAATGTGAGCAGGAGAACCATGTGACTCTGCACCATGCTTGGTGGTCTGGCTGTCCTTAGAGGTAATATGTAAAATAAACCATTCCATGTTTCATGCTTATTTCTTAAAATACCTTTATTCCAGGAAAATGGAGAATGGATAGTTGGGATATAAAGGGACAGGAGTGGCTCATGTGCAATGATGTGAGAATTTGGGGACATAGAAGACTCACCAGCTTGTCACATCAAAAGAGTGTGGGTTTTCATGTGGTCCAGTTACCTCCTTTTCATGTAAGAAAACCATTGTGACCAGGACAGACAAAGTGACTTGCCTACATCTCAAAACTCAGAGGCAGAGCTGAAAGACACACTCAGGGACTGGAGCCCCAGAAGACCAAGCCACTGTAGAACCATGCAGGGGCAGGAAGTTCTCTAGATATGACAGGGCACAGTGAGAAGGTTGATCTGGGACAAAGAGGCAGTCTTGTGACACTCCTAACAAAGTTACATAACTTTTCCTAACTGTCTGCTCAGTGGCATTTGCCAGGGAAAGTGAATATGAACCATTGACTAGCACCCACCTACCGTGTATGAGCAGAGAGGTACCTGCTGGTAAGCTGGTGGGAAACCTGCTGATGTCAGCTCTGGAAAGCTTATGTTTCCCACAGCAATGGGCCAACATTCTAGTCCTAGGGGGATGTTGTAGATCAGCACAGAGGAGATACTTAAGAACAAGTCATCGCTCTGTGGGAGTGTGTATAAGGCTTTCCCCCCCCCATGACTTTTGGAGGGGGGATTTGTTTTGTTTTTGAGACAGGTCCTGTGAAACCATGGCTGGGCTTGAGCTGGGAGCAATCCTCCTGCCTGAATTTAACAAGTGTTGGGATTTACAGACATGAGCTGTCGTGCCCAGATTGCTCATAGCAGTTTAAATGTAGAATTTCATGCTTAACACCATCCTTATGAAGTGGAGAATGAAAGTGGAGCTTCTGTATAAGGAGACTGGAAGCGGGGGTGGGGGGTGGGGGGGTGGAATGAGCTGGCTGAAGTCACACATTTAGGGTGACAGATCAGACCACAGTGGGAAGCTGGCTGTGCTTGCGTTGGCCAGCATAGCTGGGTACTCAAGCCATTTCTGATGTGTCCCATGCCAACCCCAGTGCCGTCTGCATCCTTATTCTGGTTCTGTCACTGAGTGGATCTATGACATGCATTCTTTATTCTTCCTGTTCGCCACAGAACATGGGGTTCTATGTGAGTTCACATCGATCTGATCCACAGGCCTGAATGTCCTGTTTCCCAACACTCCAAGCCATCCACAATAACCCATCGGGTGACTCGACCTAGAGGCTCATCTCTGAAGAACACAAAGGAATCCTTGTCCAGCATCTTTCTGGAAGTTAAGGCTGTACTCCTGACTTGCATGTCACCATAGGGGTCCCAGTGTTGGACAAGCAACCTCCAGCTCTGTCCTGGAAAACTTTGACAAGGCAAATTTGGGGGTTCAGTGGCTTGGTTTTCTTTCTTTCTTTATTGCTATTTGGTTTTGTCCTTGTCTACCAATTTCTATATCAATACTTCAGCTTTTCTGTGACCTGAGGCTTGTGTCTTCCTGCAATGGATATAAATAGGCCTCCTAAAGGATCAGTGCCTGGAACTGTGCTTTCAAGCCTGGGACTTCATTCAAACCTGGGACTTCACTGGGAACGGTGAGATCCCAATGTTAACATTCCACCAGAAACACCCAGGGAAGGCATTAGTGTTCACAGACAAACTTCCAACAGTGCATGCTTAGTAATTTCATTCCAGTTGTAAAGAGAAAGATATTATGAGGAGCATTTCTGTTATTTTGTCAAATACTATTCACCAAAAATAAAAAATTCAAACTATTTTCTTGACCTTCAGGGACTTATTTTAAGATCGGATGGCTTTTCCTAAACAGCTGAATTATTTAGTGAGATTGAATCGTCAGGGACTTTCGAATAAAGCCCACTGAAATACCAGCCACTTCCAGCATTGCAGCTGTTCAGGCCTCAATCTGCATATTTCAGCTCAGCACACTGAAACTTGCAGCTGAAAAATTGCTCAGAGAATTCTTCTCACCCCCATGCCAAATGCAAAGAGGAATTCGTCCGGAGTTGAGAGGCTGATCTGGCGGGCAAGCTGTCCCTGCAAAGGTGCTCAGAATGCCTGATGGCGTCCCTGTTGCCGTCAGCTGCCTTGCCCATTTTAAGCACCACCTTTGAGAAGGTAGCCAGAGCCCTTTCACAGAGGTATGGTGTGGTGAGTGACTAGGCCTGAAGCGCTGACCCCAGAGACAGGACCAGCATCTGTAACTTCTTCCTAATGCATCTGGAGTGTTCTGGGAGGGTTGAATTTATGCATTTTTGACCCAAACAGATCAAAATCAAAACCTCTGGCACACAGGGAAATTTTTCTAGTTTATAGCATCTTTGATTTCCCAAAGGACTAAAAACAATTGAGAATTCAAGATAAACACATTGAGCCCTGAGGAGCCTTCTGAAGGAAGCTGTGCCCCCTCTTACAGACAGGCACAGTGTTGGTGATGGGGATGGTAATGAGGTGATGATGATAGTGGCCATGGTAACTGTGGTTGATGGCTAGAGTCAAGATGAGGAGGAGGAGGAGGAGGAGGAGGAGGAGGAGGAGGAGGAGGAGGAGGAGGAGGCTGAAGAGAGTAGCTATGATGGCAGCAGTGAAGATGCTGTTGTCTTCACGTTGTAACAATAGTGATGTTGCTGCTAGTGATGGTGGTTACTACGATAAAGGTAACAATGGTGGCACCTTGGTGCTGGTATCGACAACCGTGATGATGCTAATTACAATTATTATTCTGGCAATGTCAATGGTGATAACAATAGTGATGGTGACTGCAAGGATGGTGGTGATGGTGATGATGGATCATGACGGTGATGATAGTGCTGGGGAGAATGACGATGATAATTATGCTGAGGATAAGGATGAGGGTGGTGATGAGGATAATGGCGATGAGAGAGGGAACGGTGGTGATGATGAGGAGGAGGAGGAGGATGTGGTGAGGATGGTGGTGAGGATGGTGGTGATAGAGGCTTACATTTATTGACCCTTTGCCGTGTACCAAGTAATATGCTGAATGCCTAACCCCTGAGCTGTCATCCCTTCAGCAACACCACATTGTCCTGTGAGTCTTCTCATTTTAAAGACGATAAAACCAGGACTCAAAGACAGTAAGGAAGTTGCCTAGGACGGTCCCTATTGCATCTCCTGGGAAAACAATTTGAAATCCCGAGCCAGTGTGAGCCAGTGTCTGAGCAGTGTGCCTGAATACACCCAGCAGGGAAGCAGCAGGGCAGATCCACCACCAGCTCACTGAGCCTGGAGCCCCACGGCCTCCCATGGCACGGGGCACTCTCCTCTGGAAGACCCCAGGGAACTACCCCAGTCCCCAAGTCAGTCCATGCCGTTTTGTATAATAACAGGCAGTGGCCCATACGTCCGCTAGAGAGATACATCATCCGTTGGGCAGCGTGCTAGAAGCGGTTTAAATCTCTGCCCACCAAACTAATTTCAGTTTCACTCGCAATAGTCTGTCCTAAGTTGAGACTGTGCTCACAGCGATTTTTGCCTGAAGGTATAAAATTCCAGCTTTTTTGTGTCTGTATTCGTTAGAAGCCCAAGTCCCTGGAGATGGAGATTCAAGACATGGTGCAAGGGAACACGTCCAAGTTCCCAAATCAGTGAAGCATTCCTCTCTACTGAAGAGAGAAGTACAAGGAAGCCTCCCACAATGCACCGCAATGCCCTGTTCTGCAGGTGCGCTAAGAGCAGACAGTTTCTGCTTCTGTGAGGCTGGTGGTGTAGGGTTTAAAGGATGGATGGGGTTTTTCAACAAAGCCATGCTGTGTTAGGACTTTGATGCCCCAGCTCAGGGATTCTTTACTGTTTTAAGTTTTAAAGTACCAAGCATTTTTCATTTCTTATTCTGTTAGTAATTTTTAGTTAGCGCACAAATCAATGCTTTGTTGCAACATGCTCATACCTGTCAGTCATAATAGTCAGATTTTATTCATCTCCCCCTCTTATCCCTTCCTAGGCCCCATATCTCTCTTTCTGGTCCCCTTCCTCCCCCCAAATAGTCTTTCCTGCTTTCTTTTTGTGCATTTTCTGTCACCTCTCCAATGCATACATGTGTATACACACACACACACACACACACACACACACACACACACACACACACACACACATACACACACACCCCTTAACATCTTACCCGTCCAGTCTTCTTCCTTGGTCTCCAGCTCTTACTCAATGGTTCAATCCTCTTGCAGTTCTGATGGTAGGAAAGAGGCAGTCTTTGCATCTCAGGAGAGAAGAACCCAAGGCTACAGTATTAAGTGTTATACACGAGGCCAGACCCTCAGCATTGCCGTCCACCAGCAAAACCTTCTCTATGCAGAAGAAAAAGTCTGTTTCCCCTAAGAAAATATTCTGGCTTAGGAAATCATGGCTGGAGTGTTCAGTCTTGGCCTCAGTTTCCTTGTGTGTCTGTGTTATAGCCCAAAGCTTACAAATAGTATTCCCACTAATAGCCAACTGATGGGTCCTAGCCAGCTTAGCAAACCTAGCCCTACTGCAGCCAATCAACCTAAATGGAGAGCTATTTTATGGACAGCTTTGCCACCCAGCTGCAAAAAAGGATATCTACAGGACCGGAGGCTACTGGACCTCAGTAGTCATGCAAAGGGCCGCACTTCATGATTTGGGGTTTTGTTCTTGGCCTTAATTCCTCCCCACATATTTTATTTTTAAATCATTATTGTGGTTATTAATTCATTTATTCATTTATTTTTTATGTGCATGTGTATGTGAACATGTGTGCATACATCTATGTGAGTATGGTCTGTGTAGGTGTGATGTATGTGCACCAGTGTGTGCAGGTGTGTGTGCAGGTGGAGGCCAGAGGAAGACTTTGGGTGCCCTATGCTATCATGTCCCACCCTATGCCTTTGAGTTGGAGTCTCTTATTGAGCCTGGAGACGTGCTGTACCCAGTAAGTCCCAGTGATCCCCCTATCTCTGCCCCACGCAGCATTTGTGCTCCAGACGCATATGCAGCCACACCCAGCTTTTGTTTTTTAAGTGTATGCTGGGATCCTGCTTGACAGCAAATGTTCTTACCCACTGGACACCCCCCGCCCAACACACACAGAGTTTTGTTGGAGATAATTATAATTATAATCTTCCTTTCCTCCTCCTTCCCCCCTCTTCCCGCCTTGTTTGGCCTGAGAGTTCAGAATGGGCTCTACATTGCTTAGCTGAGAAATACAAGAGGCTTTCTAAATTTCATAGTTAAATGTCTTGAGAAGCAGCTACACTTTTTCACGAGGCAGGGAGAAATATTTAATGTTGGAACATGACTTGAGTGCCTGTCTTCCCTGCAGTGGGGACTGGAGAGATAGATGGTGGAGTGGAAGGGAATTGGGCCTGCAGACCAGCCAGACACCAAGCTCAGAGCCATCAGTACCTGGCGATGCAGAACTGCACTGGCAATAGCCTCGGGAAGAGCACCTCTCTCCTTCTCGAAGCTTCGTGCTCAAAAGCCTCCATGGGAATAACCATACACCAGGGAGGCAAGGCTTTCAGTCCAAGCTTCCTAAGGAAGCAGGCTTCCATCTCCAGCCTTGGGCCTTCTCAGCCTCCAGCGTCACATGTTTCCAGGCATCCCTGGTCTTGGAGAGGAGGAGAAGGGACAGAAAGTGAGGACAGGCAGGTTTCTTGGATCTTTCATAGGAGATGGAGAATGAAAAAAAAGAAAGAAAGAAAAAGGAAAGACATGACCGCTCCCAGGTATGATCGAGGGAAGGCTTAGTGTAGATAAAAGGGAGAGCATAGCCAGAGGCAGAAACATCTGGGAGAGTCCAGAGTGGACATGACCCTGAGCTGTGTCATGTGAGTGGTAGGAGACAGGAGAGAGGGGAACCAGGTGCAGCAGCCGAGAGGGCAAAAAGGGGGAAGGGGGGGGGACCAAGCTGACTGGATTATATAGGGAAGAGCCTGGGGAAGGGCAGCCCTGGGCATAAGAGTTCAGGGTAGAGGGCGGAGTACTCCAGCCATATCCTCTAACGGTAAGGACTGAGGGATGCTGGGAGAACCTAGAGGCCAGGTCCATTTTGATATGTTAAATAGGTGCCTCAGCCATTTGTCCCTCCCTGGTTTGAGACTTAGATGGTAATCCATCACCCTGTAGGGAGGAGTACCATCTAACCCTGGGGCTGCTTTGCCCCTCTCTCCTCCTCCGTCTCCTTCTTGTGGGAATCACAGGAACAAGAGTCAAGGATGGAAGACCCTACCATTGTTAACTTAAGCCAAACTCAGTGGACTCCAGTTACCTCCTACCCTATGGTGTAGAAGAATGACTGAACCAGAAATAAGGGTTACCTCAGATGACCTCAGTGATAATGTAATTAAGGAGCAAAGGTCACACACTCTACCTGGAATCTGGAAACTATCCTGCTTAAGCATTTAATGTAGTTCTGTCTTTATATATAATAAAAGGCGAGGACCTCAGTTACCACCTTTAGACACCCAAAACAATCTCTATAGATGCTTTACTGCCACCTGGTGGCCGTGTATCTGCATTGATCTGGGGTTAGACAGGAAATGCTCAAAACAGTTTCCCCCTAAAAAGAGTATGACAGTTTATGCCACAATGTGTTTGACGACAACTATGATGATGATGATGATGATGATGATGATGATGATGATGATGAGCTAGTTTGTGCTGTGGACCATGGAAAAGCCTGGCTGGTAGTGGTGCACAGATAAAGGCCACTGGGGATGTGTGATCTGGGGAAGTGCTGGAGGAGTCATGTGGGTAGCTTGGAAAGTGTGGCTAGTCCTGTGGGAGCCTAGGCATGGTGACTTCTGGTCATTTTCACTTGTAGAAAAGGTGGATTTGTTGGGTGAGAGGGCAGGAGTGAATGAAAAGGACCTTTTCCCAAGGAAGCTAGTCTGGGATACTGGCTCCATTTTCCTGGGGCAATGGAGACTCCAGAGACCTCTGAGGGAAGGACACAGGGCCACTTGAGGTTATTGGTGGCTTTGCTAGGAACACATGAATACAGGATTCCTTGCATGGCGACTAAGGCGATGAAGGTGGGGTGGACGAAAAGACACAAAACACCCCTGGGTACAGAACTTCCACAGCTCTGCAGCCCTGAGCTAGAGAGGACTAGGGCCCATTGAGAGTGTCAGGCTGATCACTGCAACGCGTGGACTATGCTGGCAATGGCATCCTTGATCACAGATCTGCATCACAGATTTCTTACATTCCTTGGGTAAAATTGCCCATCTCCAATGTGATTTGTTCCTACAGTAACCTAGAATTTTCCATGTTGAGCCTCTTGACTGAAATGTCTGTCCAGTCCTGAGGGACAATGCTTCCATGAGGGAAGGAGCTGGTCAGTAAAAGCGCAGGGAGATGGATCAGTCAGTGAACTGCTTGCAGCACAAGCCTGAGGACCTGCGTTCAATACCCACCACCTGCGTGAGAGCTGAGAGGGGTGGTGTGTGCCTGTGATCCCCACTCTGGGGGGGGGGAGTGGAAAGAGGAGGTTCACTGGGGCTCTCTGGATAGCCAGCACAGCCTTCTTGGTGACTGAATGGCAAATCTTGTCATTCACAAATAAGTAAACAAGGTGGAAATGGCTGAGGATGCCATCATCAGCTGCTGACCTCCACATGCATGTACCCCACAAATACACACACACACACACACACACACACACACACACACACACACACACACACTCACACACACACACACACACACACACACACAAAGTAAATGGTAGCTTAAGTTAACAGTAAAGATCCAATGACACTACCAAGAAACCCAAAGTTTCTGAACCCTCCCTCTCTGGACAAGAAGATGGCTGACATGACCAGGCATGTACTTTGCCACCATCTGGGGCTGAAATGCAGCTCTGAGAGGGAGTGGGAATACAACTGACTTCTGAGGAATATGCTCTGTCTGTCAGCATCACTCCATGTATCAGTGTATCAAAGAGGAGTTAGTTCTCGCCTGTGCATGGCATCTAATCCTCACTGTTTCACATCTGTTTCACATCTGCTGGGTGCTCTTTCTGGACCTTTATAGTAACAGGATTTCTGTATCCAGGTTTCAGTATCCGGGTTTCAGTACCTGGTTCTCACACCACCCTCCTTCCATGCAGGGTTCACCCGCTAACCACACTGCTGACATGTCTCTGGAGAGACAGCGGTGGGGTCGAAGCCCTTTTTTAATCACTGTGTGATCTTAGGTAGGTTGTCCTTGGCAATCTTGCCAATAAAATGGGTTGACGCTGGGAACTAACTACTTCACAGGTTGTTTTTGAGAATAATGACTTCACATAAATGAAATGAAGCGCCAACCTAAGCCTGGTGTGTGGAAGGTGCCACAGCAGTGATGTTTGTTTGTTTGTTTGTTTTCTAATCAGAAAGTGCATTCAGTGTCTGAATCTAGAAGATTCTTCACTAGAAGGATGGAGGCAGGTGTTTCTTTCTTCATGATAGATGCCCCATAACTATCCCAAGGAAAGCCTTCTGGTAAGGTCCAGTAGCCATGGCAGCTCCCTGTGACCCATGCCATGACTGAAGTGTATATCCTGATAGCCCCTACAGGGACGGCACACACCCACCTGTGAGCCCAGAATCCTGCTGTGCTGTCTGGGCCATTGGGGGTCTTCTCTGTTGACCTCTGCCCTGTGGGTTTGGTGTGGAAACTTCCTATGGGTCAGAATTACACAGGCCCCAGAGTTAGTCTAGCCACAAGTGACTCACCCACCCGCTTTGAGCTTCCCTGTGCTTATCTGTGAAGGGACCGGGGAGGGACTTCCTACTTAGGAATGGTAGTTCCATTGCTGTGACTTTGCACATTCCAGATGTATTCTAAACACAGCTATATGGCCATATTAAAGTGAAATATGAAAAATTAAGTCTGTATTAAAATTGTTAATACAAGATTACGTGCTGGAGTAGCCTTCCCCAAACTTTCCGGTGCCCCAGGCTCACCTGGAGCCCTATCCCAGGGTGTAGCCTGAGAGTCTACACTTCCCACAAGCTCCCCAGTGATGCTTGAGCCAATTACTCCATGGAACCCTGAGCTTTGAACAAGAGCAAATCATTTCTTCTAATGTACAGATACTGTATCCAGTGGCAGGCTGCACAGACATGTGCATGCAAGTATAATATGTGCTTTGGCCGTAACCATCCCCACACCCTCTTCTTCCCACTCGACGGTCCCTTCTCTTTTCTCAGACAATCCCACTTCTACAATCTTGCTGTGAAAGTCTATGTCAGTGGAGAGATGCATGGATAGATGGATGAGCCACACATGAGAGAAAACGTGATATTTGTCTTTCTGAGTCTGAGTTCTTTTGCTTCATATAGCAAGATGCATGAAGAAATAAGGACTCTTATGAACATGCCTCAGAAGCTGGGGAGATGGATCAGCCAGCGGAGGGCAATCGAGGAAGAAACCCAGCCTTTACCTCTGGCCTCCATGCACAAGAGCACACATGTGCTCATGCATTTGTGTGTGCACTCAGAAGAACAGACACATGCACAAAAAAATAAGTCAAATATAATAGAGGCTAAGTATCACACTAAATGGGGGAAAACTCAAAGCGTCCCTTCTAAAATCCAGAACAGGGATGGGTGTCCCCCATCTCCATCTTACTCAATGTAGTTCCTGAAATCTCAGCTGGAGCCCTGAGACAGGGGAATAAACTAAATGGTATACAAACAGCAAAGGAAGAAGTCAAGGTATTCCTTGTTGCAGATGATGTGATCCTATGCTTAAGAGATCCCCAGGACCCCACCCTTAGCACTAAGACACACTTTGAGCAAAGGAACAAGATACAAAACCAATTGGCCAAAATTCTCATTGCTTTCCCATAAACCATCAGTGAACATGCCAAGCAAGAAACCAGGAAAACAATTCCATTCATGGTAGCTTCAAAGAAGGTACATCTAGGAATAAACCCAACAAGGAAGCCATAGGCCTCCATGTTGAAAATTTCAAAACACTGAAAGGGAAGACTTTAGAAGATACTCGCCTCCTGGTGGTATTTTTCTCCCCTTGGTTTCTGTCTTTCACCTTGAAACTTTTTGAAAGAATGATGGGATTTTGCCTTTCACTGTTCTCAAGTCTGGGGAGTTCAAGGTCAAGGACCTGCAGATTTTGTGTGTGGTAAAGACCCTCCATCTACAGTGAGCAGCACCTGCCTGCCATGTTCACACACAGTGACTACAATGATCATGGTTCTTTCAGATTAGATCTCTATGCATCTGCTGTGTGGATTGGATGCAGCCCAGGGCTTTGGGCTTCTGGTTTATCTTGGCTCATCTCTCAGCACCCAAGAATGTCAGGGCTGAGATCTTTTGGATTTCTTATTTGTGACAAACAGAACCCATCTTCCAGCCCAGTGAGTTCTAATGTCACATGTTCTCACCCGTCATAAGGCAGGGAACACATTCCAATTCCATGTTTCGAGACTATAATTATTCCAAAGACTGAAAAAGGAGAAATTATTTTAAATACTCTCTAAGAATGGATGCTTCTGATTCAGTTTTTGGTTAGTAGTATGGCAATAAATCAGAGACGGCTGTGTTTATGGTTTTATCATTCATATGATTTAGCTAACCATAGTTCTGAAGTCAGACACGCTACTGTTGCACCACAATGTCCCTCTAACCATAGTTCTGTAAAATCTTACTCCCACCTTTGGTTAGTAGGTCTTCAATATGGGAATGCAAGTATTTCTGGGCTGTTCCGCATGTGGCAGTTCATTTGGTTGGTTCTGCATTTGGTTGACTTTTGCATGTGGTTTTATTTGGGCTAGGACATATTTCCTACCCAGTAGCTCCTGTAAGGAAGCAATATATAATATTCAGAAGTCATGAGTTCTCATGGAAATGAAGAAGGTATCTTTAAAAGCTTGTGGCCAATGCAAAAAATTAAACATGTGAAAAAATACAAACAGAGGCCGACAAGATGGCTCAGTGGTTAAGAATGCTTGCTCTGCAGTCATGAAGACTAGATTCCAGCACCCGTATTACAAGTGGGTCATCCCAGCAAGCCCCACTCTGGGGGTGGTGAGACAGGAGGGTCAGTGGGGCTCACTGGCTTCAAAATCAGCTGAGAATGAGCCCCAGGTTCAGGGAGAGACCCTGCCTGAAAGAATCAGGTGGAGAGTGATAGAGGGGTATACCTGACAGCCTCTTCTGGCTCCTGTGCATGAGCACATGCGTATACATGCACACATTAAAAACAAAAATATACATGGTGAGGAACTATAGATTTTGAGTGGGGCAATTGATTTGTTTCCCTGATATAGTCACTGAAGCCTTCCTCGGTGGAGAATGCCTGAGCTGGCTTCAGGAAAGGGAAATACTATTCTCACACTGAGCATAATTTATGTTCACTTGGCTGCAGAGAAACCAGCCTTCAACCCAACTGAGACAGTTGTACATGGGGCTGAATCCAAGTCCATGAGAAGAAACCCAGCTCTGCTGCTTCCATCCACTGTTGCCTTGGCCAAGATCACTTTAGTTTTTTTAACTTCAGTTTCCTTGCCTAAAACGGAGAATGATGCTCCCCCACAAAGGAACAATGAAAGAAATACATGTGATCTATGGAAGGCACTTAGCACAGTGTTTGACATGGTACAAGATCTGGATATAATGATAGCTGCTTGGGCTGGAGAGATGGCTAAAAGGTTAAGAGCACTTGCTGCTCTTGCGGAGGACGACCCGTATTTGATTCTTAGCACCCACACTGGGCAGTTCACAACAATCTGTAACTCCCATTTCAGGAGATCTGGCACCCTCTTCTGGCCTCTGCAGGCACCTGCATGCATGTGGTGCACATAAACTCATACAGACACACATGTACATAAAAAGTAAATAACTAAATCTGTAAATGTATGATTGCTTTAGTTACTCAACTATTATACATCTGATATATGCCACAGTACAAAGTGAGTCAAGCTGGGTCTGGGAAATTGAGCATTTGAGTCTAGTTAGTGGTGGAGTCATCTGAGATGCCTACAGATGAGGAGCATCGTGCGTGAATGGCCTGGATATATCTTTTCTGTTGCACTAACAGAAGATTGAAAAGGAAACAGTTTTTGCAATGTGCATCTATGAGAACTTGGATCCCACAAGTGGTATGTTGGTTCCCAGCCTCCCTAAATTACCCTGCCCGCCTTGGGGGCCTGTATTTGCTGGATTATGCCATTGTGTTTCAGGAACTATGGCTTCTAGTTCAGAGCAGTACCATACCATGCCCCCTGCTTTACTAGACAGGGTGTGTACACCGCACCTTCTGAGGAGCTGGTTATGGGAAACTTTCCATCTTTATCTTTGAGGCTTTGTCCCTCAGAGCCTCTTGGGAATTTGGGCGTGTCACAGAGCTCTGGGGGGAGGGAATCATTTAACTGGCATACTTTATGAAAGACAGGAGGCCCCGCTTGGCTACTGCACTGATTCAACACAAACATGTGAAAGATGACAAGTCACCCAAGGAAAAGACACTGTTTCAGAAAAGATCAGCTAGAAGGAGCCTTAAGAGTATGCACTTTCTGGGCATAGCTTGTGTGGATGGGGGGGGCGGGTGGGGAGGGAGAGAAGAGGAGGGAGACAGAGAGTGATTCAAACATAAGATCTCTTTGGTTTGCTATTTAACCTTCCCAAATAAGTCTACAGAATCAATGCTGGCAGGTTTGCCTTTTTAAAGCCCCTTTTCAGAAATTTTTTTTTTAAGTGCTTAATTGCCTGCTTACGTCTGTGGGAATGTGCACCTGAGTCCAGGTGCTTACGGAGGCCAGAAGAGGCTGTCAGATCCTAGAAGCTGGAGTTAGAGAAAATAGTGAGTCTCCCAGGATCTGGGAACAAAAACTCAGGTCCTCTGTAAAAGTAGCAAGCACTCCTGACCCATGAGCCATCTCTCCCCCAAGGATTTGCCTTTTTTTTGATTCAAAAAATACCTGTGCCGTATTGGCACAGAAACCAACCCTGACTTCTCCCCTGTGGCATTGTGATTCTTCTATCTTCTAGTCTGCGTCTACCTCCACTCTGCTGCACTGCATGTTTTACATTTGTTTGGAGACAAGCTCTTCCCATGTAGCCCTAGTTAGCGTTATTTAAACTTGCTATGTGTGTCAAGCTGGGCAATCTATCTCTGCCTTTGCTAGGATTGTAGGTGTGCACCCCCATGCCTGGCTTACTTTTCAGTTAACATATCATAAGCATGTCCAAGATCTCTGCATGCTCCTTACAATGATGATCTTTAATGACTACATAATGGCCCGTCAAATAGCCAAGCCTAATTTATTTGGCCATTTTCCTATGGTTAAACATCTAGGCCATTGATTTTCAGACATTTGTAACTGCAGCAACCGTGTTTTAAGAATCCATAGGAAGGACCCAAATATGTTCTATTGATTCTTTGTGAATACTTCAGCCTGTTTACTTTTCCTAAGTACCCTGTGAAATAGGAGCCATTATTAACCTACTTCTTAATGTGAGAACAGGTGTCCCGCGTACTCAAAATCCCAGATACAGCTGATTATACATGTGAGACATGAACCCAGGCACCTCAGACCTCAGAGCTCAGATTCTCAGTGAGGGTATGGGTCAACTTAGACCACATGGGCTGAGACAAGGAGAGCAACAGCAGCTAATAAGTGATTAGAGGAGCTGGGGATGTAGTTCAGTGGGCAAGAGCCCCTGAGTTCAAAGGACCCAAGTTCAGGACCCTGGCCCCCACGTGGCTGCATGTGCATGTAAACGCAGCACCGGGGAGCAGAGAAAGGCCGATCCCAAGAGCTCTCTGTGCAACCAGATTAGCCCTAATGGTGGACTTCCGTTCAGTGAGAGACCCTGTCTTCAGGCCATAAGGCTTCAAGCACTAGAGAAAGACACCAGATAACATCGTCCAATATCCTCACATGCGGTCCCGTGTTTCCAGCAGCCTTTTCCATGAAGGTTTCTGGTGCCAGCAATCCCTGTCTGACCAAGAGCCCAGCTTTGCGATTTTCTTTCCTCAGAATTCAATATACCACTCCATGGGCTTTGGAGGAGTGGGTATGACCTCGACATGGCTGTTTTGGGTTAGTCTACCAGAGTCACTTAAAAAGCAGACAGGGTGGGGGTGGAGGAGGCAGCTCCCTTGTTTGCTGGTGGCTCAGCCTTCGCTGCAGACACACCTCCCTGTCCTTCTCTGTGCTGGCTGAAAACAAATCCCTAATTGAATTTCACCTTGCAGAGCTCTATGAAATGACAGGCTAGTGCCTCCAATTAACTTCTGAGACAGTGTTAAATAAGAAGCATATTGCATCCTGTGAAGACATCGGGGCTGAGAGGTGAAGTCCCCCACCTCCACCCCAGATCTTATCCCCTGCGATGTCTTCAGTGGAGCTGGAGTTACTCAGGACTTTTCTGGTCTGTATATCAGGCCAACAGCCAGCTTCGTTGAGTCCAGAAAGGCCACATTACTCAGTCACCAAACCATGACAGGGAACTGACTATGTACCAGGCACCAGGCACCAGGCACCAGGCACCTCCCTCTAGTGACACAGCATTCAGGTGACAGATTTCCTACTCTAGAAAAATGTCTAGATATAGGCATGTCTTGGTAATGTCAGGTGTCTGTGGGTATTTAAACTAAAGCATATGTCCAGGGCCAAATACACATGGGACCAGAAACGTATCATGTTTTGGGAGTACAGAAATGAATCAACATGGAGAACCCCTAAATCTCATGATAGGGCTGCCTATGAGGTTTTGGGGGGTTTGACTATGAAGTGTCCCCCCACAGGCCCATATGTTTGAATACTTGGTCCCAGCTGGTAGCACTGTATTGGGAGGTTGTGAACCTTTAGGAGGTGGAGCCACACTGGAGGAAGTGAGTCACTGGAGGCTGGTACTTCCTGTCTGCTCTCTGTTTCCTGACTGTGGACACAATGTGACCTGCTGCCTCATGCTCTCCATGACTGCTTCATGCTCTGTCACCACCACCTGGGTGACCACCAGGAATGGACAGCATCCCTTCTTAAACTGTAAGCCAAAATCGAACATCCCTCTCTTAAGGTGTCCCTTGTCTGGGACATGATCCAGGCAATAAGAAAAGTAGTGAATACACAGACCTCTTGTTACTGACCTCGGGGGTCACAGCTTCCACCCCAAGAAGTCCCGGCCTAACAAACACAGAATACCACACCTGGTTTCACATGGGTGCTGGGGATCGGAACTCAGGTCCTTACGTCTGTGCGGCAAGCGCTTCACCAGCTGTGCTCTCTCCCCGGCCCCTCAGGGATGCTGTTGTTGTTGTTATTGTTGTCTTAACTGTTGTTGAAGCCTTATGGCTTCATTCTTAGGCTTCTGGTTGTCTACAAACCTGAGCCACCTAGCAAAACCCTTCATCCTGTCCTGTCTTTCTTTTCTGGCTCCTTAACTCAATTCCCTGATGGCAAGAAAGCTTATTCTGACATTTATTCCCTGATCCTGGGCCCAGCATCTGCTGTCTCCTTCTCCGGCCCACCCCAGCTGTGATGAAATTTCAGCCTCACTGCACCAAGGCAGCCACGAGGCGCCATCACTAGGGACCGCCCCTGGATACGGTTCAGGAGCACCAGAGTTTTCATGCAAACCAATAGCTTCTCACAGACCAGGGAGCCGCCATTTTCCAGGTAGCTTTCCTGTTCCCCTGACAGCGCGTCTGTCAGTCTCATCACGCACACGTGTACTTTTCCTCTATACCAGTCTGATTTAGAGATTTGTATGTATTTTTCGTTATATGTATACATGTGGGTGCGTGCACATGAATGCAGGTGCCAGTGGAGACCAGAAGAGGGTGTCAGATCCCCCCGGGGCAGGAGTTACAGGCAGTTGTGTGCTGCAGGACTCGAGAGTTGGGAGCTGGATGTGGATCCTCTGGAAGAGTAGTCCTCGCTCTTAACAGCCCTCGCTCCGGCCCTGCAGGACTAATTTGCATACTGAGTGGCACAGCCACCACTTCCTCTGGTCATTGGAAATTAAGCAAAATTATGGAAAAAGTGCACATTGTACAAGTTTATAGGAAGAAAGAGAAGCAATCATACATCTTAATGAAAACAGTAACTCAGAAAACCCACTGGAATGCCATCTGGGTTGTGGCTGTGCCGCCGATAAGAGACCCACCTTGTCCACCTTCCTGACGTGTAAAGGGCCTTTCTTCTTAGCCTGTGTCCTGACAGGAGAGAGGCTGCAGCGAGGGTGATTAAATTATCAGGCAGAAACACGGGACTCCAGATAACCGACTCTCTCATGTTTCCTGAGCCTTCCCTCCGACCTCACAATCTTTATTGCCTTTATTTCAAAAGTGTTTGTTTACTTTTCTCCATCAGCTTTAATTAATTTTGCTGTAGGCTCATAAACAGGTGAGAATGGAAACTTTTTTTGATTTGCATTCATCCTGAAGTAAGCTAACTAATTAAACGTTCTGAGTCGGTTTTGCTGTGCTGCGCCAGAGCTCCGGGAAAACGGCTGGAAAAGTCTCGGACTTGTGATTAGTCTAACAAGGCAGTGGGAGGGGTTGAGGGACTTGTGATGGTTTGGGGTAAATGTTAAAGGTCAAATCTGTATTGAAGTTCTTTTCAGGGCTGGGAACATGACTCAGTGGGTAAAGAGCTTGCTACACGGACTCGAGGACCTAAGTTCAGATCTGCAACACCCATGCAGAAGCTGCATGCGGTTGTAAACACTTGCAACTACAGAGGTCTGGGGCAGAGACAAAAGGACCCCAGGGGCTCACTGACAGCTGATCTAGCCCACAGGGAGAGCTGCAGGATCAGTGAACGACTCTGTCTCAAAAGATAAGACAGGAAACAATTGAAGAAGACTCCCAGCATCCCATCACTGGTCTCCATAGATGTAGGCATGCACACTCTAGAAAACGCACCTGCACATGAGCATATATACACACACACACACACTCACACATGGGGGGGGGGACTTGTTTTTGTTTCAGGAAGATCAAATTACACACATGCCAGTTCACACATTCACAGCTTCTTGTGAATGGAACAAAGAAGTGTAGAGTGAACTAAAGTGAAAATGGACCAGGAGCACTGTCATTTCCAGTGCTCTCACTTGTCAACTGGTGGGAAACAGATGCCAGGACACTGTGTATAGATTTTAACCTGATATACGGATATAGTCAAGTTCATCCATGAAGTGTCTTGGCAATGAAAAAAAAAAAAAAAGACACTGTGCTGTTCCTTTTAACTGTCAACTTGCTACAGCCTAGGACCACCTGGGCAGAGGGCCTCAAATGAAGTTTGTCTAGGTCAGGTAGGCCTGTGAGCATGTCTGTGAGGGGTGGTCTGAACAGTGTGAATTGGTGAATTGGTGGGTACATCCACCCTGATGTGGGTGAAGTATTCCATGAGTTGGGCTTGAACGGTGTACAAGTGAAGAAATCGAGCACTCAACCAGCAGGCAGCATGGCTGCTTTCTTCTATCTCCGCTCTAGGCTGTGGGTGCAATGCAGATCTGCTTGGGATCTTGCCTCGACGTCTCCTCAGCGATGGACTAGAACCTGGAATTACATTCCTCTTCCTCCCCTAAGTTGTTTTTTGGTCAGAGCAATTTAATCACAGCAACAGAAATGAATCCAGGATGGATAGTATTTATTAAAGATAGAAATTGAAGGCACTTTCTTAGAGCTGATTTGCAGCACATTTATTGATAAAAGACTAGTCATCCTGTTATAAAAAGAACCTCTGTGCTTAATAAGAAAGTCAAAAGAGTTCAGTTTAAAAGAGCTGAGAGATACAAAGTCATTTGACAAAACAAACATGTATGACCAATCAGGACAGAAAGAGCTCTTCCAGCATACAACCAGCAAATTCCAAGTGACATTTATATACAATTGCACACAATGCTTTTTGTCTAGCTGGTTGCTAAACATTATGTCTAGAAATGCCATGTATTGGCCATGGCACAGGAAAACAGTGACCCTCAGTGACGACTGCTGGGATTATATATTGGAACAACTTGGAAGCTTGGTTTGTCATTATCTGTTAAAGCCAAAGATGTGGAGCCCATTCCCAGGAAAGCACTTAGAAGGAACCCATGCATATGGGCTCCGCTAGCAGGGTTTGCAAAGACAGAAGCAAGCAGTCTGTGTGCCCACTGACAGAAGCTTGGCTGAGCAAAGGGCAGTGCAGTATCCCAGGACCTGCCCCACAGCACAGCGGTTTTCTAGGACATGCTGTAGCACAAAAAGCAGTGTTTCCAGGAAATACCAATGGTATGAGTTCGTGCACACAGGACAAGAATGGCTAACATGTTTAGAAACAGAGGAATAAAAGGCTAAAGCACAAGGATAGATAATTGATGTTGTCATTTCCTGGAGGGCGGGGAGGGGGAGCTTGAGGAAAGATCTGGGGAGGCATGGACATACGGGATTATTTATGGGGACGAGGGCAGGTTATAGTTTCCTTATACCTTGCTTGTATTGACTATACTGGGCGAAGAGGAAGGACAGTCTTCCATCAATAGGCTAAAGAAAAGGAATTTATAATGTTCTGATGGCAATATCATGTAGAAATAAAAGAAAGGATGAGGTGGTACAAGTTTAGAGCCTGCCTGGAATTTCAAACAAGCTGTTGGCACCAATCTGCAAGACAGGAGTGGCCAAAAAAGTTCCCAAGTTAGAAACAACGGAACTGGGTGACCTTGTAGAATAAGAGGTTGAATCAGATATGGGCAATGTCTAGGTCATGAGTTGGACCTGACTTTACAGTTGCAGTACCTCTGTCCCCATGAACAACAGGTTTCTGACCCTTGCTGGGTTATTGGGTCTTTTTCCCACTAGGAGTTTAAGCAAAGATTCCTGTCTATGAACATGTAAGGGCAACAGGAGGTAGAGAAAGTGTGTGGTGCCTGATAGCTACATGGGAGTATCCTTTGGCCCATTCAATGTGGATCTCCATTTCTAAGAATGAACTAGAAAGTAGTTATCCTTGGGTGCCTTTATGGGGTAAAGGGCAAGGTGGGGAAACAAAGGGACCTCAAGGTCTGGCTGTAATTGTCAACTTGACATGACCCAGAATCACCTGGGAAGAGTGTCTCAATGAGGGATGGTCTCCATTGAATTGGCCTGTGGCCTATGGGGAGTTGTCTTAATTAAATTAACTGATGTGGGAAAATCCAGCCTACTGTGGGTGGCACCATTCCTTAGGCAGGGGGTTCTGGACTGCATGAGAGTGGAGAAACTAGACTGAGCACATCAAGCATGCATTCATCCATTTCTTTGCTCTTGACTGTGGATGTGACATGGTCAGATGTTTGAGGCTCCTGCCTTGACTTCCCCACAATGATGGACTCTAGCCCGGAATCAAGAGCAGAAATAGTCTCTTTCTCCTGTGAGTTGCTTTTTTGTTGGGTATTTTACCACAGCAACAGAAATAAAACTAAGATGGTGGCCTCTTGCCTTCCTCTTCCCATTGTTCCGTCCATAGTCAGCTATCACAGGGCTGTCAGCTGCGAAACACCTCAAACACTCTCCTCTCTCCCACCTCTGTGTCCATTGGGCACCATGAATACGACATTGGTGACATCACCTCTGCGGTTTTGGGTGCCTGCTGGAGTCACCAATGCTGTGAGTTGAGCCGTCATCAGAGACAATCCACTCAGCCCTTCCCTGCAGGGCAGGGTCCCTTCTGCCCTTCTACAGTGGGTGTCACTCCACCTGCAAGTGTGCTCAGCGTGGGAGCTCGGTGTCCTCAGAGCAGGACTCCTCCATCAAGCTGAAGCCCAGCCTCTGGGTCCCAGCAGGGGCACGCGGAGCTGTTCCCAGTTCAAGGATGCGATCTCTGCACAGTGGGAGATGGCACAGCTCTCCTAGGCTCCGAGGGGGCCTTCAGATCATGGCACACCAGGTTCTATCTTTGCATCCTTCCTTTTAAGTCTGAAAAGAAGGCTTAAGGTTTCAGACAAGGCAACCACAGTGACGCCATGGCCATTCCTCTCCCTCTAGACACTCCCCAACCTGCTCTCCTCCAGGCGACTTCTGGCCCCTCTCCTTTCCTACAAGCTCACAGGCACAAAAATGATCTGAGAGTCTAGCCCAGCTCTGTCACCACGAGCAAAAGCTGTCACCAGAAAGAGCTGGCATTTACAGAAAGCCTTCCATAGTGCCCCTGCTCTGGGTTAGCCTCTTTGTGCTCAAATGTTTTGTGGTTCAAAGAAAAACCAAATCTACCTCGAACGTTTTCTTTCCTGTAAAGATTGAAAAGAAACGAGACAACAGCTTGCCTTGGCCATGGTTTTATGGAAATCTAAAGAACCCGCGCTCTGTGAGGGCAACCTTTGTCTCGCTCTAAATCAAGTGAGCCCCTGCTAGAGCTTAAAGCAGGAGGCGACTTCACCCATTCATCTTCCTGAGCCCCTTCGCTACGCTTCTGAGAAGATAACCCAGGTCAGGCAGTGGGAGCAGAACCCGTGAGATCTAGGAGCTGGGCCTCACGTGTCTGTGAGGGTTGAGCCTGGAGAGCTAGTGCAGCATTAGCAGATCCCTAGAACAGAACTGATGGCCTCCGAGACTGTCCTTCCCTGTGCTCATTCGCAGGAAAGCAGGCACCAGCACATTTTCCGGACACTGAGCATTTGTGTTTTCTATTTTGGGGGAGCACCAGTTCCTGCTGCCTGCAGGGATCCCAAGCACTTTTTATTTCCCTTGGTACTAGGGTTTGAACCTGGGGCCCCCATGAATGCTAGGTGAGCTTCCATCTCAGCCAGCTTTTCACTTTTTTTTTAAAGACAGTTCTCATTAAGTTATCCAAGTTGGCCCCCAAATCTCTCTGAAATCCAAGCAGACCATGAACCTTCTATTCTCCTGCCACCGCCTCCCAAGTAGCTGGGACTGCAGGCCTGCCACACCAGTCCCCAGAGCTCTTGCCTATAAAAATCATAGGCCCTGCACAGACTGAGAAACCTTGGGTGCCCAATTTCGATCCCGCCAAGCTCAGGTGTGTGTCTCCAGCCAGGCTCTTCTACTTCCCCTCAAAAAAAAGGTCAAAAACTCTCCAGGGGTCAAGGGTAGGTGTGAATGTTTCAGCAAGTGTGCCAACATACTGGGCCATCAGCATGATGAGCTGAGTGTCATCAGCGAAAGAGAGCACATCCCAATCCCTGCACTGTGTGACTGTGACCTTTGGAAGAACAGCCTTCTCAGGAGTGGTTAGGCTAATGGTTTCCAGGTGAAAAACGTACCTTGGATTCTCTAGATGTACCTCAAATGCTGTCTTGAGGGCCTTGAGAAAAGTGAAGGGAGAGAGCACAGACTCACAGAAAAGCAGAGACGAGGGGACAGCACAGACAGAGAGGTATGACCCCTAAGATCACACACCCACGCCAGGCTGAAGGCAATGAGCAAACCCTGCTCTAGAACCTTCTGTAGGAGCCCAGCCCTGCCCACATCTTAAGGCTGGATTTGAACCTCCGAAAGCAGAAAAGAATGCTTTTCCATGGTTCTGAATCCACAGCCCTCAGCCCTGGTTTGTAGTGCTTTATTGTGGCTGCCCTGGGAGCTGGATTCAGCCTAGGGAGACCAGAGACATAGTTACCACAGTATAGCAGCTCCCCAGCAGTCCCTTCCTGGATGTAGATTTAGTCATTCACAAAATGCTACTTCCACCTGCTTACCTGTTTACCTTAACTTAACTGTTTACCTTCTGTGCATTGTCACCCAGTGTAGGTCTCAATCAGCTGGCTTACTCTTGCCTCCCTGGCCCACAGAGGAGAGGTTCTTCCTGCCTCCATGTGTGCCAGCCGCTGGGTAAAAGGAGTTGTGTGAAACTCATGAGCTCACGGGTGCACGGCACTCGACAACTACACTTCTCTGCAGACGTGGGACTCTTCAGCTGTGCTGGATCTTGTCTAGTAGAACTCAGCAGAAAGTTCCAGAGCAAAGAATGCAGCAGTTGACTGCTGAGTGCCCAGGGCTTTTCAAAGCCACTGTGCTTTTTCAACCTGACTTGTAAATCGAGGCTCAAAGTTCCCTGCTCTTAAAAAATCGTTAGTGTGCCCGTCTCCTAGCAAGGAGGGGGATTTAGAAAGAGCCCACAGGGCTGTTTGTCAGGCCTTGCTGCCTCTTTGCACTCAGCAAAAGGGCAAGCCATCCTGCTGGAAAAGCAAACGTTTCTTCAGCTTAGGTCTGAGTGATAATGGAATATTCTGGAGGTGAGCAGGCCTTTCAAAGCTGTAATGCAAGGGAAAGAAGTTGACACTGGATCTTCCCTGAATCTCAACTGGGAATTGCTAAATACATTCAGAAAGGGCCATAGGAGCATGCCACTCTACCACACAATGCCTTCGGTGACCTCCTGAAAGTGGTTGGTGTAGGGCTTGTTTGTTTTTGTTTGTTTGTTTATTCGTTTGGACCATGTATCACACTGCACTATGATTCTGTGTTTAAGAGGCATCATCTCTTCTAGCAGAGCATGGGCATGTTCAGAGTCCATGATAGCCTTGTTCTTCTGTGTACACACTCCAGTGCAGGGCAGACTCAAAACAAGCATCCATAAAGGGTAGAGTCGAGCCAAGCAGAATGCTTGCACTACACATCTGGGCCCTAGCAAGAACACCATCCATTTGAAATGTTGGCGATACTTAGAATGTAGGAAATATAAAGTGTGGGGAATACAATGGCACTGACCAGTGCCTACCTCTCTATATACAGCCTAAAGTCCGCTCTTAAAGTCAGGACCCGTCTCTCACTATCCTTACTTCCATCTAAGACATGTTTTCTTCATTGTTACCAAACATGGAGCCTATTGACCTACATTCCTCCCACATTTCTTGTTTTCAATTTGTGTGTGGGGGGGGGGAGGTACCTATAGAAGCCAGAAAAGAAGGGGCTTGGATCCCAATCCCCTAGAACCAGAGTTACAGGCAGTTGTAAACCACCCAGCATGGGTGCCAGAACTGAGTTCAGGTTCTCTGGAAATGCAGCAAGTGCCCTGTGACTGCACATGATAAGAAACCAGCCTCTACTCCACAGAGGATCCTTGATCCCTCTCTGGCTGTCAGGCCTAACAAGAGACTGAGGAGGGCAGCAGCCACATGGGACATTTAGAGACCAGAGAGGAACAAGCCTTGGGTTCAGGTGCTCAGTTTCAAAGCCCGGGAACAGCAGCCATCAACTTGTATCCAGTGCCTGTCAGCCCTCTGCAGTGGGGAGCAGGTCCTGGTCAGTCTGTCCCCTGCCATACTGTTTCCAGAGATGAGCATTTATCTAGCAGAGGTCTCAGGAGGTAGAGATGCACACACAGGGACAGGGAAGGTTATTTAAAATCTTAAATAAAATGAGATCTGTGAGTACCACAAACTAATGGGGCTCTCCTTCTGCCCTTAACTCAACATATATTGAGCACCTACTGTGTGCCTGACCCTGTTCCATTCAGTGGGGAACAAAGATGAATCAAATACATTAATCAAATGTGCATTAAGTTCTACGTGTCTACGTTATTCACTGAATGGCATCCTGATGGCTTGGATGAAGGAACGCAGTTTTCCAAAGTGACATTCACAGTGTAGATTCATGGTGAGTGGAAATGACCCCACGTGACATGGAGGACCAAGGAGAAGATGCTGCCCTTTTCCAGGCTGCAAGCCCAGAGGGTCCAGAACATGCCCCCTCGCCGTTCCATCTCAGCATGTTTAATTTCAGATTTGTGTGGTCCTGATGGAGCGACTTCATCAAGTTTTATTCTTCATAAAAGATCCATTTCCCTAGACTCAAAAAGCGCCTTCTTCTAATTCACTGTTACTTTATAAATTCTTTCGTAGCTTGCATCAATCACAGCCCCAACTTCTGAACCGTAAAACGGCATCTTGCAGCAGCGCCACAGTAGCCGCTGTGTGTTTGTTTACTTACCCAGTCTAAGACTCTGTTTGCAAAATTGGCAACGCCGCCCCTCCCCCAGCAATGTGCCCAACTTTCTACTCGCTTAACCAGAGTCCGAGATGGGCTGAACTGCAACATCCTATACCTTGGTATCTCGTTACTGTGGTAACCACACCCAGCCCTACCTTGCATGCAAGCTTCCCCAGCCTGTGCTTGACCAGGAAGCCACCTACAGTGCACTCACCCTGAGTGAGAAGTCAGGCTCTGTGCTTAACCTCTGCAGTCTGGGTTGGTTGGGTGACTCTGAGTCTCAGGAAGTTGGTGTTAAAGAGCACCAACGCTGATTTCTGCCATTAAAACAAAGGGGGGGGGGGGTGTCCGCTTATTGTTTATAGTCAATCAATGAATGACAAGACTCATGAGATACTGTGCCCCCCCCCCCCCGCCTTCATTGCTACCTTAAGATGGAATAGAAGCCAGAGAGATGACTCAGAGGGTAAGGCAACTGTCAGCCAAGCCTGACACCTGAGCTCAATCCCTGGAACCCGCAGGAAAGTGGAAGGAGACTCCACAGCGTTGCCCTCTGACCTCCACATGCAAACTACAGTACACGTGCTCATCCACACAAATCATACACATGCGTGCACACAAATAAATGCATATAATAAGAAATGCAAGGTCTATTTATAAGATGGAGAGTTAGATGACTCAGAGGTTAAGAGAACTTGCTGCTCTTGTAGAAGACCTGGATTTGGATCCCGGCACCGACGACGTGAGTGCCTCACAACCACCTGTAACTCCAGCTTCAGAGGATCTGGCGCCCTCTTCTGGCTTATGCTGTCACCCCCACACACATAGCACACACTCACACACATAGACACACATAAATAAAAATAAATGTTTAAGAAGTATCTTCAAGTTAGAAGAAAGATGATCTTAAGACCATCCCATTCCTTCTCTCACTTTCTTTTGACTCTCACATTCGGTTTACTAACACCCTGCTGAGCAGAGAGCATCATTTTGCTGTCTTGAGGGCTCTTATGCTCCCACAAGGACGGCACCCCTGGCTGCTGCCAACTAGATGCCAATGTCTCATCTGTGACAACCCAAATCATCTGCAGACATTGCCAAATGCCCCCCAGTGGTAAAATTACACTAAACCAAGGAAAATTGGACTCACTTTGTAAAAGCCTTTACATTGGTTAAAGGACCAACACACACACACACACACACACACACACACACACACACACACACAGAGCATCTTTTTTTTTTTTGGTATTGTGGGACTGCATTTTTATAGTTGAGAACTGCGGCTGCTTCATGCTGCTCTAATATTTAGATTTCCCTTTATTAGGGTGGACTATTAGGGATTGGATCTCTACTTACAGTTGCTTCTTTCGGGTGTTTTAGACACGATCAGATATTTCAGCGTACAGCACCCTCATCAAAAAAAGAGGATAGCTGGAAAAAATATATAGAGAGAATATTTTAATAAGTTTAAGAAAAATATCACCTTAACGATGAAGGAGCTGTGGGTGCAGCGGAGTTGATAAAATGCCTTGCCTCACGAGCACGAGGCCTGAGTTTGATCTCCAGAGTTCAGGTTTTAAACAGCAAGGCATGGTGGTGCATGCTTTAAACCTGGTGCTGGGAGACAGAGCCGGGAGGACTTCTAGGGCCTGCAGGCCAGCCAGTCTACCTGAACAGTGAGCCCCAAGTCAGTGGGAAACCCTGCTGCCTCCCCACCCGCAAAAAAATAAAAAGATGGATGATGGACGGGTCTTGAGAAACCATACCTGTGCTCTGTCCCTCTGACTTCCCTGTGAGCCCAAGCATCAGCGTATGCATATGCAGCACAGACACACACACACACACACACACACACACACACACACACACACACACACACACACACACACACGCACTTGTGAACACTCCCAGATGAACAGCAACAAAGTGACTCCCAACAGAAGGGATCTCAGTTTGGGCTGTTTGTTACTTAGTAGCTCAGAAACAATTTTTTTCCTAAAGCTTGGCCCACCCCAGCTTAATTAAAAAGTGGCTCCCTAGATAAGCAAGGCACAGACTGTTGAGAGACTAAAACCGTCTTAAGGTGTGTCTGTCGCCACTCCTTTATTCACATCAAAATAAACAAGCTTTGGAAGCAGATGGGAGACAGGCATTGCGCAACTTGTCATAACTTATTACATATTTGACTGCCAATTTGTACTTAAAAAACCAACTAGCTCCAGGGAAGGAGAGAAAATTGGAGAGGCGAAGTCTATTGCATTTCAAATCAAGTCCGTGGTAATCGCAGCCGCCCCAGAGACACTTAGGGGCTGCAATTAAACCGAGTTAGCAACTGCCTCGAAATTGAAGGCGCGCTCTCTTTGAAGAGCAGGCTTGTGCTCCTGGTTGGTGATGCTTACTCAACATAGACCTGCACCCAGAGGGTAGACGTTGTAGGAGTTTAATTCTATGTTGTTCTGGAAATGAAAGTCCAGCTCTACCTAGCAACCAAAACAGCCAGTGCCAACACATGGGTTGACTTGGCTTGGCTTTGGTGGTGGCATCATTGGTGGTCCCTAAAACCCATCTGTGAAAGGCTGACATTTGGCAAGCATGTTGCAGTTTGTTCCCAGCATTTTTTTCTTTTCTGCACCTGTTTATTTGTATTTTTAGTCTACCTCTTAAACCTGCTGAGTTATCCATTTAAAATGGAAAAGTCCCACATTGAAACTAAAGTCTGTGTTGAATTATGTATCGTTTTCTAACTTGTGTGTACTGAGTCATTAATTTATACGCCCCTGCCAGCTGTCGATTGCCACACCAAAACTCCATACCTTAAAACAGCAGCCATGTATCTGCGCATAATTTGTGAGTCGGGGAGGGCTCTGCTGGGTGATTCTTCTTCTCTGCTCGCCCGAGACTGCTCTCCCTAGGCTGATCTCAGCTGGATGCTCGATGGTACAAGATGACCTCAGCCTTCAATGTCTGATAGTCTATCAAAGGTGTCAGCCAGGGACAGCCAAGGGCAGCCCAGCTCTTACAAAAGGAGACTGAGTTCTGGGAAGATAAGTTCTGTGTGTAGAACTGTAAGGTTTGTCTAAGTGCCACTGGTCAAAGAAGACACTATTTACAACTCTCTGAGATGTCATTTACAGTTCCTTACTTGGGATATGGGCCGCCTCTGGAATCCAGCAGGTTGGGTGGTTATCTTCCATAGAGTTGTCGTTCAGTGGTTTACACAGTTTACTTAACGGTTCCTGAGCTCTCAGGGATGTTGAGACCAGAGGAAGGATGCTATGTATGTACATTCCTCAAAAGTCTAGCCATAAAGAAGCATAACTAGAGTCCAAGGGGTCTGATCCCACAAGGCATACATTTCCCTAAGCAATGTGTCCCTCCAAACTGAGTTCTAAAGTGTGGTTGTCAAAAGTATTAACACTAGGGCTGGGATCGTGACTCAGTTGGTCAAGTGCTTGCTTTGCAAGCCTGAGGACCTGAGTTTGAGCCCCAGAATCTATGTTTAAAAAAAAAAGTCAGGTATGGGAGAGAGGCACATACTTATAATCCCAGGGCTAGGGAGGCAGAGACATACGGGTCTCCCTGCACTCACACACCCCTGTAAGGTCTGCAACTGCCCACACCATACTGATGGACCATTCAACATAGCCTAGTGTGTGAGTCCAGGCCAGTGAGAGACACTGTCTCCAAAAAAAGTGGGTAGTGCCTGAGGAATGGCACCCATAGTATCCTCAGATATCTGTAAGTATGTGCAGTTACACACAAAACAAACAAACAAATAAATAAATAAAGCTTGTGTCTTTTCTGGACTTGTTATGTATGTAGGAAGACTGAACTGTCATTAAAAAAAGAGAGTTAATTATTAGATATTACAATGGTCCATTCACCTACAAAATACCACGTTGTGAACAGATGACAGGGCATCTGTGGAGCCAACACTTCATGATAGAATGGAGAAAGTGGAGAAAATCCTGTGAAGTGTGTGTGTGTGTGTGTGTGTGTGTGTGTGTGTGTGTGTGTGTGTGTTATGTGCACATGTTTGCCTGCTGTCCTGTGACACACAAGAAGTTTACTTAGTGACATCTACTGACTCTGTTCTATGTCTTAACATTACACACCCCCTGTAAGACCTGCAACTGCCCTCACCACAGTGCTGGAAATACAGCGCCCAGACCTAAACACCTGTGATGTATAATTCACTTAAAGGAACAAGGATTTTCTAAAACAGAGTCTGGCACTTGGTGACCAAACAAAGGACAAGAAATGTCATGAATATGCTGAGAATTAATGACTGTTGCGTTCTCAGCCCTAAATGGGACGTCTCTACCAACTTCTCTCCTGCAAGGCTCTGAGAGCATCGTGGAAGAGGTGGGGGAGAAATGTAAGAGCCAGCAATGGTAGAGTGCTGTGAAATTCTGTCTTCAGGACATGGCACGGGGGTGGCACTTGTGAACTCATTTCAGTAACAATGATCCTCACAAGATCAGCCCACCAAGATCAGTCAAGAGCCAGCAGGCGGCACTGCTGGATTCACCATGAAAAGGAAAGGGAGAGAATACAGTGGATGGAGTTGTCCAGGGGTATTGAGAGGAGCCTGGACATAGATAGAGTCAATGTATACATGTGTGAAATTGTCAAATAATAAATAAAAGAATAAAAGAAAAATAATTTCAAAAACAGAATAATACTACATGCAGTGCATCCTGAGGCATCTTTTAGAGCCTCCCCATGCCAAGGCCAGCTGGGAGGAGTCCGTTGCTGGCAAAGGCCCGTTAGACTCAATAGATGCAGGAAAATGAGCTTCAGATGTACTCATTCCATAGTCAAGACACCAGATACCAGACATTGCATCCCCTCCATCAGAGAGCTGCAGCGGAAAGGAAGGGACTCTCTGCCCAAGACAGGACGGCCACCATTGTTCTCAGCCTGGCAGGTTGGCAGTTGACAGAAAATGACTGGCTAACCTGAGACTCTCAGCCACCAACCTGTAATTCTTTCATTTTTCTCCAGAAGGCTACTGCTGGGTCGCCTGGCTCTGGGAGTGACAGGGTGATTATTGCTTATTTTGACACTCCGAATATCATGATGGGAGAAGACAGAGAAGTGCTGTGTGGAGGACCCAAGGCGTGTTTATCTTGTAATTATCTTTTCCCTGCCATCCAGAAACACACACAGCGTAAGACAAGCATGGCAGGCGGCTGTCAGGCTGGAAAGGAAGGGAGTCTTCTCTTTGGAGTTCAGGACACATGAGCTGGGCTGGGGCTGAGGCCAAGGTATCTTCACAGACAGTGTGGACATTGTACAGATGCAACTATTGGCCTTGGAGTTGTCTGTGGCCACTGGGTTCAGTTCCTGAAGAAAAGAACATCCAACCAAGAGCTGTGGTATGGGAGAGCAGCTCCCACATTTATTTACCCCAGGGACTCTTGAGGAGTGAGAGATAAGAGATTTAGATAGAAATATAGGAGAGAGAAACAGACAGAAACACAGGATAGCCTTGGAGGGCCTAGGTCAAAACCTACCAGCCCCTTCTGTCTCTGCTAAAGGGCTTTTAAAGGAATGCCAAGGGGTGGAGCAAAAGACCTCCCCCAGCACAGCCAAGTGCAGAACATTCCAAACACCTGATAATCATGCACGTGGTCAAGCCATCCCCTATTGCAGCCCTGCTGTGTAAAGCAAGCTCAGATCTCACTAGGAAACTTCTCTGGACCCCAACACTGAGGGAGGCTGGTGATAGGTGTGTAGTTATGAAAACTGCCAAGGCAAGCTGGACAAGAGGCCAGCCATTCTCCTCTATAGACAAGATTGTGGTTCTGGTCAGATGAATTAAAACAAAGCCCAGTGCAGGCAAGTGCACGATTCAACACCCTGTGCTCTGGTAAGATGAATTGCACCATCACAGAACTCAAACACACTCATAGGGCTTAGCGTGTGTGTGTGTGTGTGTGTGTGTGTGTGTGTGTGTGTGTGTGTGTGTGTGTGTGTCTGTGTAGTGTTAGCCCCAAGGTCATTATATTAGTCACTTTTCTCACTGCTGTGACCAAATACCTGACAAAAAGAACTGAAAGAGTGAGGGGTTAAGGTTGGTTGGCTCACGGTTTTAGGGAAAACAGTCCATCATGGGGGAGAAGGCAGCACATGGCTCTATGGCGGGATCATGCAGCTCGAACTCCTCAAATATAGGTGGATCAGGGAGCAGAGAGTGGATAGGAAGCAGGTTCAAGGTATAAAACATCAAGGCCCATCACCAGTGCCCCCCTTCCTCCAACAAGGCTCCACCTCCCAAAGTTTCTACAACCTCCCAAGACAGTGCCACCAGCTAGGGACCAAGTGTATGAACACATGGGCCTGTGGGCCACATTTCACACCCAAACCACATCAGTTCTATCCTTCTGTGCTGCATGGAGTGGACACTGCACAGTCTCCACAGAAGTGGAATTTACTAAAGAGAAAACCCAGCTGTGTGTCCACATCTGGGCAAAGACAAAGGCAGGCTTCGGACCAGTTTTTCCTATTCCCCAACAATTGATTAAAGTGAAGACCTTTTCTGTGTACCTGTGGGACTATCTCAGGGTAACCCTGGTTCTGTCATTGGATCAGCTCTATGAGAACAAAGAAGACATTCAGAATGAGCTCCCCAGTGTACCCCAAAGGTGCCTCACCCTGGGTCTTCTCCACTTCCTCTAATCATCCAGATGCATATGTGAATCTCCGGTCATGATGACTTCGTTTTTCTACTTTCTTTTATTCCTTCAGCTATAACTTCAATTAAATGCAGATTAGTGAGCAGTTTCAATCAATTAGGCATTCAGCAGGCACTAGCCAAGGGAGACACACTGTGTCAAGTGTACTTAACCTGAGATGTTGGTGTAGAATTGATGAGGGCAAGGTTCCTTCTCTGCCTTCAGCCATGAGGACTTCACATCTTCCTGGATGAGATCTGGGGCTTGAAAACCATCTGTGACTTTTGCAGAGAGCCTGGGGTGGCCCTCCTTCCCAGGTCAGGGGACTGAGAGTAACTACATAGAACCACTGGGTAGGAAACTCTGATGTCATTCACAGTATGGCTTAGCGGGAAATAGCATGCATCATTAACACTATCTTCCAACATCTGGGGCAGAGGAAGGGGTCTGCTTCTGCCAAGAATGTGCTATTCTTGTGTTGGACCCTGTATTTTCTCTGCAACATTTCAAAGGCAAAGAAACAAGGTACGTTGTAGATGTGCCTTGCGACACACAGCTAATGGTAAGGTGGGTGAAATGAATCAAAATTACATAACACCTCCATCCAACCTTTAGGGTGACTAAATTCCCCTTCTTCACCTGACCACTCACACCTAATGGTTAAAACCCTGGTTCTAATTAAGCATGGAAAAATAAATCAATGTTCTAGCTTTGATGATAGTAAGAGCATGTAAGCTAGAAGAAAGGAATTCTGGGATACTGGGTTAGCTCAGTAAACTCCATGTTTTCCTTAAGCCCCTGGATTTTTTATATGTGACTATTCCCACTGGAAAGGACAGCTGTCCTGCCAGCTAGATCACTTTAGGTAAGAGTTCTAGTTGAGCACATGAGCCAAACACATGATACTTACAAAATCATGAGGATAAGTAGCCTTATTTTTCTGAGTGGATTTTAGACCATGCTGCTATCAGTGTCCATAATTACAATATTTTTAAAGTTAAATTGTAGCTGCAGAAGCACTATAACCACCCTGTGAGACTAACCAGAACATGACAGATTAGGCTAAAATGTTCCCTCATGACCACCCCAACCCCAGTCTCCTCTCTGCCCTCAGACTTAACCAGCATGACCAGTGCGAGGCTCACTGTTACAAACCTTCTGTGCTTCATAGGTGCAGATAGTACCGGAACCATGCATGCCTGCTGTGGGAGGCAAGCAAGGTCACACAAGTGGCAGAGCAGTCACTCACCAGCCTGATGTCTTTTATTTGGGGGTGTTACCTGGAGTGTTGTCCGTGGTAGACTACATCAGGTCTATAACTTGCCCCAAACAACTTCAAAGTGTTTCATGATATGTAGATGATGCTACCCTCTTATTGATTCCCCTGTTGCTGGACAGCTGGATTGATTCCAAATTTCCTGCCACAACAGATAAGCTCATGGACTTCCTTGTACAAATGGCTTGACATGCGCGTTCTCGAGCATAGATGACAAGAAGGCAAATGCCTTATTTTCACTCCTTGCACCCAATTGTCCTTGTACGTCAGTAACCTGGTTTCCCTCCGTGTTGGCTGTGTGTGAGCAAGACCCTCACAAAAGATGTCGAACTACCAACCCCAGGTGTTATCAAGCAGTCTGTGCTTCTTCATAGAAGTAGGTCCTGTGTCCACATCTCCTGCTTGTCCTGGCAAGACTGCACCCGGTCACCCTCATCTCTGCATCTAAAGTGACTGAGAGAGGGTGACCACTACCTAATAGGTGCTCGGGCGAAGTTACCTTGTGTTCTCTTTATGTGGAGTAGCTTTCTCTTGAAAGTCCTTATCCTTCACCTTGCTCACACCTCCTCACTCCATGGGTATCTACATCAGGAACCTTCTCTAAGCCTGGGCTAGATGAAGCTGCTCTTTGCCCTCTCCATGCCCTATTAATGATGTTCACCTCTTTATGTCTCTGCCTCTCTGAGCTCCAGGATGCTGTGATGTCTGACCCCCTTTGTGCTTCTATTTCCCCAGCACCTGTCCCAGGCACAGACAGGCATCCCATAAGAGGTTTAAAGTGAAAGCTGTTGTCACAGAGCCACAGCCAAAATGGAATGAAAGCCTGTAAAAATAAATCGCACATCAGCAGAAGGAAAAATTAAGCTGTCACTCCATCGAACAGCAGCGCTTTCTTTTCTGTATTTCGGGTCCTTTAATGTGATGGAGCTGGGAGGAAACGCTAAAGCAGAGCTTGGCAAATGATTTGTCTTCTTAATTCAGAGGGTGATTGGCAGGTTATTCCCTTGCGTTGCCCGTGGGGGAGAGGTCCTGACCATCCTGCCCCTTTGATAACCATCTCCCACCCTTTGGTCCTACCCCTCCCCTTAGGGACCACGGTGATGCGGATGACAGCATTTGATGCAGATGACCCGGCCACTGACAATGCCCTCCTGCGGTACAACATCCGTCAGCAGACGCCTGACAAACCATCTCCCAACATGTTCTACATCGATCCTGAGAAAGGAGACATTGTCACCGTGGTATCACCTGCGCTGCTGGACCGGGAGGTGAGCTGAAAGGATTTTTTTTTCTCCTTCGTGAGAATAGAACACAGCTCCCACCGAAGGAAACGCGTGGGAGTCAAGGGCACTCGAGACTGCAAAGGCAGAAACGAGATGTTTGCACACGGCTGGGTGGCCAAATCTCTGGAGATAAATGGGCTGGGATGTGACCCAGCCAAACACTCTGCAGGGCTGGGTGGCCCTGGTTATTTCTAGTCACCTGGTGACCCATCCTCTTCAAACTTCTTTCAGAAACATTCCTATTTTAAGGTCTTGTGAAAAAGAAATTTAGAAAGCCTTGGCCTAATTTCCACATACACACCCCACTCGTCCATGAGATGTAATGGTCAGATAAAGCCAGTGTCAGCTGACCCATTTAAACAGAGCCTGTGTACAGCCCTTGTTTATATTTTGGCTTTAATGCACCCCCATGCGGCCCTGTCCTCTCCTGAGTTCCAGGTCCACCTGGTAGCTCATATGAAGTCACACACACATCACACAGAAGTTGACGGTGAGTTCCTATCTGTCTCTCATCCTCCCTCTACCTGAGAGCTGATCCTGTAATGCAGCCTCTTGTTCCAGACACCATGATCCAGGCTTGACCCTGGATGCCATCTGCACTGTGTGACCGCCAGCCTTCCTTAATGGGCTCAGCTTTGTGCATTTTCCCTTCAGTGTTTCCGATGGAGCCATCCAGGGCTTAGGATGTTTTCTCATCTCCATTGTCTCTGCTTTTCCACATTTCTCGTGCAAGTCTGGGTTAGATCAGCTCACACACACCCAACTCCGAGACTCTACACACACCCCAAGTCTGGTTTATTCTCCGGTCTCTAAGTTCACACACCCGCCATCCCATGCCAAGGCACATGTTGCCCCAGACTGTCACCTGTCTCATTAAAGTGTCCCTCTTCTACTGGCCTAAAGTCGTATCATTCAATAAGAAGTCACTGGTGAAGTATGGTTACTCAAACTTTATATTAATTGAACGGGGACTATAAAAAGCAGTTTCTGGGTCACACTCACCTCTTTCTGGGGTTTAATAGTCACACATGGCTAGTAGAAGCTGAGGCAGTAGGCAGTGCCGACCTAGAATACAGTGCCATTTCCAGAAAGTTCTGTTGACCTAGATCATAAATTTGAAATCAGAGACTGTGGTCTGTGAATGTTTGCATCTTCACTGCCAAGTGCAGTGTGAGCACTCTGACCGTTCTAATTATATGTTCGTTGACAGAGGAAGAAGGGGAGTTGAGTTGAAACAGCCCCAAAATTTACTCCTGAGGGCTAGGAAACAGAAGGTAGGTGTGGGAAATTGCTGGAAGGGAGAGAAACTTGTGTTAAATTGTGACGGGCACTTAGAAAATCTAATTGTTTCTGGTTTAAAAACAAATCAGAAAGCAGACGTTTTTGAATTCCTTTCTTCTATTTAATTTCCCATTTTCTTCCCAACACTCCTCACTTCTGTAACTACTGTGTTGTATTTATGTGTGTACATGTACAAGGGTTGAGTAGTTAGGTGTACAGACACATGTGTGCACAAGTGTGAAGAGGTCAGAGGTCAAAATCAGACGTTGGTGTCTTCCTCTACTGCTTATTAGTTTTAGAGATGGGGTCTCTCTCGGAACTGAGCTTACAATTTCAGCCAGCTAGACTGGCCAGTCAGCCCCTGAAATCTGCCTGTCCCTGCTTTCCCAGAGCTGGAATTACAGACAATATACCATACCATGTCTGGCTTTTAGATGGTTGTTGGGGATTTGAACTCAGGTCCTAAGCTTGCCCAGCAAGCACTTTACCTGCTGAACCATCTCTCCAGGCAAGATATTTCCTTTTTCTTTGAGGATGATTGCTAGCTTCCCAGTATGGTTCTTATTGTTCACCCACCATGTGTGTGCACACACACACACACACACACACACACACACACACACACTCATACATACACACACACACATACACACACACACACACACATACACACACACACACACACACACACACACACACATATCACATATCTGCACCAGTCTTCCTGTAGCCCTAAGCACTCAAAGGTCCTTGCATTTCTTTGCAAGGAGGCAGGACCAAATACTGTGATTTTGCCACCTCAGCAGCTCTTTGTTTTGAAACAAAGCATCCTGTGAGTCCACTTATAAACCGGAGGACCATATACAACATTCTTAAAGTTTATGTGGGGGACACATGGAGGATCCCGACACTCCTCTGGCTCTTGTTGAGTGGCAATAAGTATATCATTTATAGGAGCTGAATTAAGCATTCCAATCCACAATACATAAACAGCCCCAAAAAGGAGAAATTCAATTTAACTGAAATTGGAAAATCAATGACAATGAATGACGAGTGTCACTTCTACGGGGGTTTCCAGAGTTCAGTGCTGAGCCAGGCATCATGAGCACAATCTGTGGGAAAGAAATGTCCATGCTTTGGGCATGGGAGCTGAGCAGGATCGCTGCACTCAGCTGCTGAGTCTGCCAAGCTCCAGCTCTGGCTCTTTAAAGGGCCAGGAACTGCCCATCATGTTCAGATTCCCTGACTTGCAGTATCTCAATCTTACTAGGCCCAGTTACTCTCCTAAGATTCACATGGATGTGTCAGGTTCCTTCAGCCAGAATGTAGACTTCCATGTCAGTTTTATTTCTGGAGAATTACTGAGAAATCTTGCCATTCTGGATATGTTTAGCCAGCTGGGTGTTCAACACGGAGCTTGCAACATTCTCTTTTAAGAAAATGTTTTGGGACCTAAGAGGGTAGCTCGGTGGATAAAGCATTTACCTTGAAAGCATTAGGACCAGGGTTTGATCACCAGAACCCATGTTAAAAAGCAGTATGTGGTAGTATACATTCATAACACCAGCTCTGAGGACACAGAGACAGGAGGATTTCCAGGACTTGCTGACCAGTCTATCCTAATTGGTGAGCTCCAGACCACTGACAGACCTTGTCTCAAAGGAGATAGATGAGGTATTCAAAGTTTTCCTGCAGCCTATGCAAACACACACCCACAAGGATGTACATATTCACATGCTCACACTCGTTTTTTAAAGTAAAGAAGGGCCTGGAGAGATATTCAGCAGATAAAATCCTTGGCTGCTCTTGTAGAAGACCTGGGTTCAATTCCTGGAAACAACATTGTAGCTCACAACCACCTGTAACATCAATTCCAGGGGATCTGATGTCCTCTTCTGACCTCCTCAGACACCAGACACACGTGATGCCACAGACATACATGCATGCAAAATATCCATGAACACATAAAATAATTTTTTAAAATATTTTAAAAATAGGAAAAGAACAATTTTCATGCGAGACCTATGAACGTCGGGTGATTTGAGGAGTTTGGCGTCCGTGTGTGTGTGTGTGTGTGTGTGTGTGTGTGTGTGTGTGTGTGTGTGTGTGTGTTGACAATAACAAGTGCAAACAAGTCAGGACTCCTTTGAGAGCAGTGGCTCTCCCATGGCTCCTAGTTACTCAGTCCTTACCCAAGACTAAGCTAACTTATCTCCAGCTTGTCTGGAGTGAGGACTCTAAACCCCTGATTGCTGTGAGCTCAGCTGATAGCAATGTCATGCTGATTTTCCGTGTGGTGTGTTTCCTTCCGTGAGTCCATCTCCCAAGGAAGACCCAGCAGGAGGCGTTTGCTCTGGGGAAAGACAGATGATCTGGCATCTGGGAGGAGGCGGCACACGCTGAGCAAGGGCTTTCAACCTGCCTATTTGTCTTCCCTGCTTCCATGGCTGACTTTGTCACTGAGCAAGTCCACGCAGTGAGGAGATGGCCTTTAATCCACTGCGTGTGACTTGTCATCCTTCCTTCTCTCCTTCCTCCTCGCTCCCTGGGATGCCTTGATAATGTCCAAATATCGCCATGCTCTGAGGTTCAGGAGAAAGAGGATTCTGTCTGCTCTTCCCTGACATATCCCCAGCTCTTAGTACAAAAGGGGTACCCCAGGAGCTGAGTTAAAAAGAAGGCGTGACTGGGAGGGCACAGCTGATTTGGGAACTCAGTGATTACCATTTGTGAGGCTATCGATTAGCACTCCATATTGGAAGCTCAGTGTGAAAGGCCACAGGTTGTACTTGAGAATGTGTTTTCGTTACAGCCTTGATCCCTTGATCATATACTTTCTCTGATAGTCTACCAAAATGACACTTCCTAAAACAAGGATCCTTAGATCTCTGGCCCATCTACATATTTGTATTGCCAAACACAGTATCAGATGTGTAATAGAGTCAGGATTTGTTGGCTGGATGGATAGGTAGCTAGGTGGATGGCTGACTGGGTGGATATATAGGTGAATAAGTGGATGGATTGTTTGATGGGTGGGTGGGTGGGCAGATGGATGGATGGATGGATGGATGGATGGATGGATGGACGGATGGATGGGTACATGGACATATAGGTGATGGATGAATGGACGGATGAGTGGGTACATGGATGTATAGATAATGATGGATGGATGGATGGATGGATGGATGGATGGATGGATGGATGGATGATGGGTGGGGGGATAGATAGATTAAATGTCCTGTATTCCGTAAGTTTATCTCAAAACATACTACTGGGTCCTCATTTCATTTTAGTTACTAGCTTAGTCCTACCTCTGTGTTCTTGTCCAACAGTCTAATTAATGCATTTGATGTCTAACTGGTACCAAGAGCTGCATCAGGCCCTGAAACACAGTCTACTGATCCACATGGTAAATGGCAGACCTGTGGGAATCCGTGCCTCCAGCTCAAATATTCAAGGAAACGTTTGTAGAAAATAAGGACCATATATCCTACTCAATGAAATTGGGTTCGTCTAGGGCACTGTTTTCTTCTTTTCTATGGCCATACTCAGCCACTGCGTTCTAACAGCTCCATCTGTGTTTTTAAACTATGTCTGGCTGCACTACAAAATAAAATCAGATAAAGGTCTCTCACGGTTGATAAATGGTCTATTTAGCAGATCATCTTGGCTGCTAGACTGGAATTCATCAGCTGGAATCTGCCAGCTTTTCTGAACACGACCACAATTTGCAACTACTCAGAGCACCTAATGGTCAGGGAAATTTTTTTTTCAAATAGAAACAGTTTCCAAAAAGAGGCCCTTAAAAAGAGAACCTCACCTGCTCTGCAGAAGAGCTCTTGGTCTTCTCAAGGGGTGTGAGCACTTTCCCATCTTTGTTTGAATTTGCTTTCCCTATTATGCATCATCTTGCAGATAATGTAGGCAAGTGAGGGCTGGCCTGTAAAATATGCACATACTGAAAAAGAGTGGAGAGCCAGGAATGTCTTGATTTTCTATCTGCAGCTGGTAAGGGATTCCCTAAAACTTCATCATTGCCCAAAGTTTTATGCCAAATGTGGAAATTAGGAGAATTCTCTTTTTCCCTCTCATGGTGTAGGGTTGGGTTTTAGCTTTATTGGCACTTATCTGTTGTGAGGTTATTGGATAGTTCTAGAATGTGTCAGAAATGAAGATGGAGAATGTCAGGGAAATGTCTTTTTAAGATTTGCTTTCATCTGTGTGTGTGTGTGTGTGTGTGTGTGTGTGTGTGTGTGTGTGTGTGTGTGTGTGTTGCATGTATATACTACCTCTGTGCACTTGCCCACAGAGGCCAGAAGAGGGCCTCAGGCTCCCCCAGAGCTGGAGTTAGAGGCAGTTATGAGTCATCTGACATGAGTGCTGGGAACCAAACTGTGGTCCTCTGGAAGTGCAGCAAGCACTCTTAACTGCTGAGCCATCTCTCCAGACCACCAGTGGATTATCTTATTTATGGGGGGGGGGGGGGGGGTGGAGTAGCCAATGAATTTGAATGCAAATCCTGAAGTCCAAAGAGAATCATGTGCTTGGTCAAAATGACCCACATTATCATGTTGTCTTGTAGCTGCATGAAGGAAATTGTGAAAATGATAATATCAGATCAAGCTGCCCGAAAAAATAAGAGATAGCATCTCCTCTATTCCATGAATAAAAATTAGAAGCACTAGTCATATTCTTAGGGAAATAAATGTTCTGAGGCCGTTCTAATCTATGCTAATACTTTTCTCATTACCATCATGTTTAAAAGATTGGTGATAATTGCATACAATTCAATCACGCTGCCAGAAGCACTGTCTTTGTTTGCTTTGGTGGGCGGGACCAGAATTAGATAGTCACAGCCTCACCATCTCTATAAGCTATTTGCTCATAAATATTTTTGTTTGGATAATTTTCTCCATTTTTTTTATCACATGCTGCTGAGCAAATAGAGGAAGAAAAAGCAGATGTAAATAAATTGTTTTATTATTTTTAAAATAACACATTATCCTTGCAAATGCAGCACAGATGGTGAATTGCACTGTGGGATTACACTCAGGCGGCATGTCAGCAAAGACAATGGAACAGGACACTTCCGAGGCAGGACGCTAAACCCCTGGGTCGGACGTGGAGTTATAGCGATATTGGACTCTCACAGATGGCATTTGCGGTAGAACCAAGAGGTCCTTAGGCTGTGCCTTCCTCTTTCTTTTCGCCATCAGTAGATTCCAGAGACCTGGGTGCACCCAATGCCCCCCATCATCCTCACTGCTTCTCCATAATTGTGGTTTGGCTGAGTTAAAGCTGCAGGTCTGTCTAGCTGCCCAGTATGACCTCAGCTCACCTGCAATCTGATCAGAGAGGCAGGAGCCACAGGCACAGGCGCTGTCTTCACACTCTGGACTTGCCGACATAAAAAACAGCTCTCATGCCAAAGGGAATAAGAGAGAGTTTATTCCAGAGTCAAATAAGAGTGGCCATGACCCAGGAATATAGATTCAAGTTACCCCAAATACCATGTTCCAACATGGTGACAGTTGCATGAAGTTTTTATAGCAAATAACATTGTAAGTCAAGGTACTTTTCAAATACACTTCGGGAAGCATCAGGTAGGTGGGCTACAGCAAAGTAGGGATGTCTCTGCTCTAGGCCTCAGGGAATATTCTTGGGCTTCTTATTTGTGGATTTACCAGATAGTCACAGAGTATTAGGTCACTCACAATGCTGAGCAATAAATGACTATTAAAGGAGATATTGATGGCCCAAGATAACTTTGCTCCTAGCCTGTGGCATCTCAGCTCTCCCCAGCCACAGGGGTTCTTCTAGTCAGTCGGTCTCATGGGATGGTTAGGACACATTGGTTCTTTGTTTCCTGGGATGGTCAGTTCATTCAGCTTTCCTGGGCCCATTTCTTCACCTGCCACACTGAAGACATCCACCATCCATTTCTCAGAGGCTAATCGGGAAGACCGAGAGAGAGAGAAGCATTGTCATGATGCATGACTTGTCCCAAAGCACTCTGTAAATCTGAGTTGAGGTCAGTCACTTCTGTGATTGACAATGAGGCTGGAGATGCGGGAAACTGACAGACTTCCCATGAGCCCCAGGAATCAACCTAGACCTGGTCGGTGCAACGGGGAAGGTGGCAGGCTGTCTGTGTCCCATGAAAACCAAGGTCACCACGCTCCCAAAGCTCAGAGATCAATGTTGGCGGGGATTAGCAAGCACCTTCAGATCTCTGCTTGACGTGCAGGTTGTGGGGGTCCGTGTGGAGCTGCCTGGCAGGGAAGCAGACGTGTGACAGCAAACACAGAGAGTGGCGTTTCTGGTGCCGAGCCTATGGGCAGAGTACAAGGCTAAGTGGAGAAGCAGCAGTTGGAGCCTGGCAGTGGGAGGAACAGCTGGGAAAAGCCCGGGGACAGTGAGGGGGTGAAGGTGTGGCATAGAAGCACCACATAAGTTAGGAAGCTGGCACGGGAGCTCAGGGGGCTTCTGATGCCTTTCTGAGGATATGAGTCTATCCAACTATAAATGGGGAGCTACCAGCCATCACTTAGGGGTCAGACCCAGCCCTGTTCATCACGGTGTTTGCAGAGCTAGACTTGAAGGGATGGCCCCTTACTCTGATGTGGGGAGATGATGAAGGCCAGTGAAGGGGCATCATGGAGGAGGACAGAAGGCGCTCAGTGATACCAAATGGATGCTCAGAGTTCCCCCACTAATCAAGGAGGGTGATGGGGACTCAGCCTCGAATCTAAATTCTGCAGCTGGTTTTCCGCTAATAAACATCCTATTTGAGAGCCCCATTCCTGTGTGTCTCTGAGTACTAGGTCGTCAAGAGTCACGTGGCATGTGTTGAAGGAAGACCCAAGTTTGCCACTGAGAGAGCCTCATCTTTGGCGTTTTGACAAATGTTTTGATTCTCCGAATTTTCTCTTCACTCCATTCTGTTTTCTTCCTGGGCCTTGTACGGCAGAAAGAACTTCAGATGTGTGGTGCTGGGGAGTCTGGAGGGCTCTTCTGTCATCTTAAACCGCTTCATCTCATTTTGTGTGGAGTTGCCTAAAAAAAAAAAAAAAGACATTTTCTTTTCTAGAAAAATCTCTCAGAGGTTGTTTTTCCCCCTTTCTCACATCAGTCAAGAACTGATTAGTGTATTGTTGCAGGCTTTCTTCATGAACAGATTTTCTATTTATTTAACTTAACTAGCACTCTTGTGAAGCCCCACTCATGAGTGGTCCAGGTTGGAGGGTGCCCTCTAATGTAGGACATGACTTTGGTTGAGTTCTGGTACACAGTGATAGAAATGGGACAAAGCTGTACTCCTGTTGTAGAGAGGAATCCCATCATCTCGAGACAAGCTGCCTGTGGGGTCTCCAGAGTGCAGTTACTTGAGACTTAATATTACTGCATGTGGTTTTAGCCTAGACAAGGATTGCTGTCAAGGCTGTGGCCAGTCTCCAATATAAAGCAGTTTGGAGAAAGGTAACAGAAGCCACCACCTCAGATTAGCACAAACGAGCAGTACACAGCTTCCAGACACAAATCTCCACGTGCCCAGGATTGGTACCCCGTCCTGTATGGTTTTAGAGAGCACCTCAAGGCTGATGCTCTTCCTTGGGTGCATGTGACGCACTCACCTTGTTAATTAGAACCCTTCAGGACACCTGGTGCTGTGATGTCATGTTCAACACCCAGTGGGGCTGCTTTTAGAAGTTTTAGACATTCTATCAGGTCAGAGATGAACAAATTCTTTTGTTAATGCCCAGGTAATAAATCGTCCTGGGCTTAAGGACTCATTAGTAATCTTCAGAGATGGTTCAGTGGTTAGGAGCATGCACTGCTCTTGTAGAGGACCCAGGTTCAATTCCCAGCACCCACAGTGGATAGTTCACAACCACATACAACTCTAGCTCCCGAGAATTCCGGTGCCTCCATCCTCCATGGGCACCTGCACTCAAGTTCATTTACCCAGGCATAGACACATACATGCAATTAAAAGTAACAAAAAATAAACCTTTTTAAAATTTCAAAAATATGAAAGAGGATTGATGAGCAAAAATGAGGTGATTACACAGTACTTTCATGATTAATGGAACCATTTTAGAATGTAAAGAAGTGCATTTTTCAGCTTGTAAGCAATCAAAAACTAGACAGCAGGTTGGCTTTGACCCAAAGGCCATAACTGGCAGACACTGACCTTAATGATCATTGGTCAAGATGGCTGAAACGTGGTGGTTTTATATATTGATTCTCACTTATCTCTCATGTCTGTAGCTGAGGGCCACCCCATGTACTGAATCACAGTTATTTATTACCCCCTGAAGAGCAGTTATCTGGACAGAAGTGAGTCCATGGATGGCAGATCTGCCTTCATTCTTTTGACAGGAAAGTCCATTTCCCTCATTATTAAGAAACAGATTAACCTCAGGTAATTAAATCTTGACTCAACATCAGATTGCAATAATTAAAACACTGAGTTCAACCTAAGAATAATAAAATGGAAAGTGATGTCCAAATGTGGACCTGTGGGCAACATTGAGAATGCTGGATAGGTCCTTAGATGGGTAGTATAACCATTTAAAATGTTCTTAATACTTTTAACTAATCAACTCTCAAAAATGTCAAAAGTTCCCAGCACTTAGGAGGCAGAGCCAAGCTGATCTCTATGAGTTCGAGGCCAGCCTGGTCTACAGAGTGAGATCCAGGACAGGCACCAAAACTACACAAAGAAAGCCTGTCTCAAAAAACCAAAAAAAAAAAAAAGTCAAAATTGGGGGTGAGACCATCTGGGAAGGACTGTGTCTGTCAGAGCCCCACAGTGGAGATGGAAGATTCCAGATGATGGCCAGTTCTCTGAGCAGAACAAAGCTGGTGGAATTGTTGGCAGCATCGTGGACTGGAAGCAGGAAAAGTGGGGGATATGGGTGTGTTTCCACATCCTTATCAACAGGGATCCCTGGGGGGGAACTAAAGTTTTCCAGAATCACCTGAAGACAGAAAGGGGTGGCCTGCATCAGGCCTGGGACATTTCATTCAGACTTCATGAGCCCTGAACTTGACCTTGTGGCTGTGATAAGAATTAATCTGAAATGAGACCGTTGGGTTTCTGCTGTGTGTCACCATACGTCAGGCACAAAAATATGTGTTTCCTATTCAATTGATTCCTGAAGACAATCTCTCAAGGTGGACAAAGAAGCCCCATTTGTGTAGAGGGAGAGTCAAGGTCACTGAGAGTTGGACCCATATCACAGAGGGACCAGCCTTCTGCAGGTCAGAGAGACTGAGAATGAGATGCAGAACCAGCGAGAAAAGACACAGACTTCCTTTCCGAGGGATAAAGGCATGGCTGAGTCCCAGGCAAAGCACTTCAGGTATCAGGAGAGGGTGCCTGTGAGGTCACATTAAGTCACCACATCTGCAGAGGAAGCACCAAACACTCTAGTTTCTCCAAGTGGCACAGAACTGGCAGTGGATTGACATGGCTGGGGGTGACGGTCACAAACACACCCATGACTGCTTGTCTCTCCTGCACAGATCCCAGCAGGTGGGGAGCAGACCAAGTTGGGTGTGTCTGCATCTTCATGATAGCCACAAAGACCTTTGCAAAGAACAGATGGAAAAATGACTATGAGATGAGATGCAGTGAGTGGCATCCCTATGGATGTCTAAACCAGAAGTAGAGGTCAATTCTGTTCACTGTTTTCTCTCCACTGTCTTCTGAATTGTTTTCTGTAGAAGACTCATTGCTGTCTAAACTCCAGGTTCCTTTCCCCTGAGAGAGTACATGCCACCTTGATACCAGACAACTACCCCCCAAGTCTCCAGACAGATAATAAGATAAGGTGCACAGGACCCAAAGGATTTCCAAGGAGCTAAAAATAACATGTCTGTTAAAATTTGGAGTTTGGTAAAAAAAAAAAAAAATACCCAGAGGCAACCCTGCCTTGCCTGAGTCACAGGTTGGACACAAGAGTGCTGAACTTGACCCCCAAACTTTTGCTGTATCAACTTTCCCAGGCTGCCAAGGAGAAACCTGGGCCATGTTCCTGGAGAATCTTAACAAGTAAATATAAAGGCAACCTTGAACTTTACAAGACTCATTGCAGGAACATCTGTGTCCTTTGCTTTGAGATTTTTCATGTGGGATAAGAGTGACTCAGTTTTCCCAGTTCTTCCATTAGACAGCCCATACAGTGGCAGGGTTCTGACTGTGAACTTGGTGCTGCTGCTAGTACTTAGCACTTAGTGCTGATGTTGCCAGTGGTATGACCCAGGCATGTTCCAAACAGAGGTAAAATTCCCTAAGATGATTGATCTTGTCAATTGACTGGTTCAGGAATCACCTAGGAGATTGGTAAGGCACAACTCTAGGGTTACCAGAGAGGATTAGATTGTGAGTTTTCTGATCTGAGGAATGGCTAATCCCTTGATGGATTCATAATATGATGGCAATTCTGAGAAGTTGTAAAAGAAGAGATGTGGCCTGGCTGGAGGAAGTAGGGTGCTGGAGATATGTCCTTGTTACTGCTCTGCTTCCTGTCCACCCTGTGGTGAGCTTTCCTGCCATTCCCTCTCCCACCACAATAGATTGACAACTCTGAGACCATGAGCTATATTTAATCTTCTTCTTAAGTCCTTGCTGTCAACCATAGTGACAAAAAGCTAACTACACAGCCCTTGGCCAGATTTCTAGAGGGTACGTGCACAGAAGGCCCAGCCTATTCCAGAAGGTTAGGTGGTTCCCATACAACCATTAAACCTACCCCCAAGGAATGGAATAAGCATAAGCCGCCTCTCAGAGTGGCCTTCCTACAGCTCTTGTGAAGGGCACAGAGGGGCCCACTGGATCCTGTCTCACAGTGTCTGCACAGGCAGGGTGGGTCTTTGCCTCCTGTGGGGTTAGCACAATGTAGAGATTCAAGCTGTGTTGAGGATGGTCCTAGCCTCAGCTAAACATCTGGCATAAAGTAAAGCCTTCATTCACCCTCATAACTATAGGGTCGGGTTGATGAATCCTATCCTTTGTCATATTTCTAAATTAGAATGCCCCCAAAATGCCAGGTGACTGGAGACCAAGCCATAAGCTTTAGCACCCATTGTCAAGTGCTGAGTCTGTAGCCAGATGAACTTGCTAATGCTTTACAATGATTTAGATTTAGATTTATAATGATTTAGAGTGATTCTGCCCTGCCTGGCCTCAGGCTGGGAAATGATGGCCCATGTCCACCCACACAGTGTCTACCCCAGAGACCTTTTACCAGGGATTGGGTCAGGGAGAAGGAAAATGGGGAGAAAAGGAGGAGTAGAGGAAACTAGAGAAACAGACTCAGAGGGATCGCGCATGCTGGGATCTGTATCACCAGTCAAACCCTCTGCCCCTTCCCAAAGCGGAGGGGAGAGCACAGGAGCCATCTGGCCCTAGTACAACATACTTTTACGTGGTAAAAAGAGACCTGTCTTCAGAAAGGACGTTTTTATGCCAGGAGTATGGTTTGGTCGGCTCTTCTCTCTGCAGAAGAGCCTAGATGTAAGACTACTCGAGTCTATCCACTCAGCAACCTGAGCCCATGTCACTGGCGATCCTGAGCAGGCCTGTTCTTCTCTGCCAGTAACCTGCTGCACATGGCATATCTGGAGAGATTTCCCAAGTCTAGAACGCCTCAAGTTTCCCATTGAGTAAGAGAAGAGTTTCATTGCTGTCAGAAAGACCCCGCCTGCCCAGTGTCCTTCCTGACAGACAGTAGGGAACAGTTAAGTTCCCACTAATGACTTCCTTGGTGCTTGTGGAAGATGAGCTGGGTGCTTGACACCTAGACTTAGCACCCTGGGCTCTAGCAAGATGGGACCTATAGAGACAGCAGCTACGTCCTGCCCACCAGATGCCCAGACGGAGCCGTTCCAGCCCTGCCAGCAGCAGGTGTTCGAGCTGACGATAAAAGGACCTGGTCTCTGCCAGATGACGGGAGCAGTGGCTTCAAAGGATGTGTGTTTAAAATAGCATTTGTTGATGCGGTGCTTTAAACAAAATAGGAAATGTATTCATACAAGAGAGCAATTAGTGTCCTGTCAATAAATTGCTGGGTGACATGTGGATAGAATTAAAAAAGAAAAAAAAGAGAAAAGAAAAGAAAAACCTGGCTGAAATGAGACATCCAGATTCCTCACTTTGGCTTCTCCATTCTCTGTGAAGTCTCTGTGAGGGGGAAGGGGCAGAAGGGCAGCATGGGGAGCAGATGCAGGATTTTAGCCACCCAGGGGTGGCACCACAGCTGTCACTGTCTCTCATGGTCCTATCAAAGGCTGATGTTACAGAGGCATGGCCAGTCTTTGCCTATACACAACCCTAAAGTCTGGGGGCCTGGAAGATGGCTCAGCAGGTGAAGGCAATCACTCCGAAGCCTGAGGACTGACTTGAGTTAAAGGCCTGAAATCCACATGGTAAAAGGAGATGGCCCACCGGACCTCCCCCCGGGCAACTTGTCCTCCAATGCACAGGCCTATATACACGCTCAATAAACACATAAAAAATGCAATAAATGTTAAGTTGGTACTTGAACTTGAGCATGGGTACCACTGCCCCTGGGATACTCAGACAGATCTTCCCCAGATCACGGATGCTTTCTGAAACAAGCTCTCCTCTCCTTCCGATCGCATGTGCACTCTAGTAAGCGTTAGCCCACAGCAGAGGATGCTCCAGACTGTCTTCACCATAGTGGCCTCCAGGCAGCATGCGCCCCCAACTTCAGAGGCAGTGAGAAGCCCTCCCCTGCGTGCAGCCCTCACCTCGCACCCTCTCAGCTGCCCAGTGTTCACAGAAACCAGCCAGTATGTGAGCCACAGATGAAGCATCCAGTAAGTTCTGCTAGAAGACAGCAGGCCCTGAGAGGCCATTTGGCTTTGTGTTAATGCCCTTCCCAGTGCAAAGGCTTCTGGGAAGCTAAAGTTTCAGATGAGATATCCGCGAAGGCTCCCTCTGTACCAGGCATTGCAAATGCGTCCCTGGTGGTGGTTCTTATGCATGCTTTGTTATGGGGTCATTATTCCCATCTTACAGAGAGAGCTGAATGCTAGGAAGGGCATTGACCAGCCCAAGTTCCCATTATCGGGGATTGGGGCGGGGGAAATGGAATCCCCATCCAGGTCAGTTTGACCATAAAGAAGCTGTCACAGCAAACAGGATCTGGTATTGTTTCAGAATAAGGCAGGTCATCAGGCTGGGAGGACTAGGAGCTGAAAGCTGCCATTTTGGAGTGTTCTGGATGAGGAGACCAGCTGGTCAGAACAGGGAAGCCAAAGTCTCCGGGGCCCTCTAAAAGGTGACCAGCCCATGTGACACTTTGGGGAGGCCAGTTTAGGGGGAAGGACTGACTGCTGAGTCCCACATCTGCTCATTTCTGTCATTCTCTGCCACACTTCGTCCCCCAAAACGGATGATTTCTGAAGCTGGTAGCACACAGCAGCCGCTGGGCTGTGTGAAACTCAAGCCTGAGTTGTTGGTCTCCATTCTTGCTATGGGTGAAGACAACTGCTGAGTTATAAACATGCTAAGGTAGCGTTATAGAGCGTCCCATGTGGTAGGGAACTGAGGCCACCGACCCATAGCCAGCATCTTCACCAGCAATGTAAGCTGACTTGGGTGCAGATCACCTGGCCCAAGGTAAAACTGAAGATAACTCTAGCCTCACGATGTTTAGTCTGCTCATTCACAAAAAAAATGAGAACCAGAAACACACACCTCAACAGGTTCTAAACCACTGATCTCTAAGCCCCAGACACCATTTGCAATTGTAACTGTATATCCTTGCTTTAAAGCGCCAAGCTTGGACTGCCCTGTTACACAGCCATAGGCAACAATCACACATACGCTGCTCTATACTAAAAGCCCATTTGTGCCTCTGTGGCCCTTCCAGAACTGGCTGGAATCCACCTCACCTCTGAGCAGCCTTCCCAGCCTCCCTCTTCGGGATCCCACCCTTACCCTTTATTGTCCTGCTAAGTAATTGCCACCAGGCACCCAGTGTTTCCCTCCCAGTCTCCATCTTCCTTCGCTGAGAATGCCTGTGATGTATTCATCTTTAATGCACTTTCAGAACGAGGAGAATGTGTCAGAAGGTTAAGCAGGATGCATCTAAAGCCGGGAGTGTTTCAAGGCAGATCTGACTGGAAAACTAAGATCTTCAAAAGGATTTAGAGGCAGCTTTGACCACAGCACATTCTTAATCTCGCTCTCAAGGTTGGAGACTGAGAACTGCAGGCTTCTTTGGAAGAGAATCTGAGAGTCAAGGAACAATTCCAAAGACAGTCAGGAGGCTTAAGTGTCACCTTCTCAAGTCTAATGTCTAATGGCACCCGCCTGTGTTTATACTCCCCGGATGGCCTGATTTTGTCTAAGGGTATGTGCTCAGATGCCCTTGTTTAAAACTTGGTCACCACAAGCCTTGCCATCTAATTGTGCACGTGTATGATGTGTGTGTGTGTGTGTGTGTGTGTGTGTGTGTGTGTGTGTGTGTGATGTATGTGGTTGCACATTCACATGTGTGCACATTTGTATGGAGGCCTGAGGTCGATATAAGGCAGGGGTTCTCAACCTGTGGGTCACAACCCCTTTGGGATCACATAGCAGATATCCTGAATATCAGATATTTGCATCACTGTTCATCACAGTAGCAAAATCACAGTTATGAAGTAGCAATAAAATAATTTCATGGTTGGGGGTCACCACAACATGAGGAACTATATTAAAGGGTCGCAGCATTAGCAAGGTTGAAAGCCACTAACGTAAGGCGTCTTCATTTATTTTTTGACATGGTCTCTCATTGAATCTGGAGCTCAACCATGCACTCAGACAGGCTGGCCTGTGGATTCCACAGATCGGCCTGTCTCCTTGCCTCACCCCTTATATACCCAGCACAGAGGTTAGGTGCAGGCTGCCTTACTGGATTTTTATGTGAATGCCAGGAACCCATTCTCATGCCCTCATTCTTCTACAGCTGGCGCTTTGCTGACTGAGCTGTCTCCTTAGCCCTTATAATTTAATTTAAAAACAGTACTTTCCTTGTAAAAATGGAAAATAGGGATTTTCTGCATAAATAGGGAACCTTCCAAATCTGGTCAGCATGCTCCTTTGGGTGCGTCTGGTGCCATAACCCACTGTGATATGGTGGAGAGAAGTGAAGAGAGGGGGTAGGAAATTAGAGATGGGCATACACGTGCACATGCACATGCACATGCACACATGGTACAGAGAGAGACATACATACTTACACACACACAGAGATACAGAGAGAAACATACATACGTACAGAGAGATATGGAGAGAGATATACATATACACACAGGTACAGAAAGAGACATACATACACACACAGAGAGAGATACAGACAGAAACATACATATACATACACTCACACACAGGTACAGAAAGAGACATACACACACTCTCACACAGAGATACATACACAGAGAAATATACATACAGAGAGAGACATATGTACACACAGAGAGAGAAAGATACACACACTCTCACACAGAGAGATATACATATACATACACAGATACACACAGAGAGACATACACATACAGACACAGAGAGAGACATACATACACAGAGATATATACACACACAGAGACATGCATACACACAACACAGATACACACATAGAGACATACATACACACAGAGATACACAGAGAGAGAGAAGTACACACACACACACACACACACACACACACACACACACACACACACACACACTGAGCATGCTTATGCAATATTTTACAGCATGAGCCAGCTCTTGAGATGGATGGTGGGATAGACCCCCAATCCTGTAGAAGTTTCCAGTTCCACACAGATAAGGCTTCCTAGATTCTGCAGCTGCTGCCCTGGGTCCTCTTCTGAGCACAAGACAGTCTCAGTGTGCACATCCCAGTCTTTGAAAGGCAAAGCTTATAGATTAATTTGCATTCTTCTCCCACGTGGAGGCCAACTGTGGGATGCTTTGGGCTCTGACTCCTGGAGGACTGAGGGACACAGGAGGCACCTCCCAAATAAACCACTTGCCCAAATCTTTGCCTTGGGAGAATAAAATGAAGGAAAAGGAAGCTAGCTGCATCTGCTCCCCTCCCCCATCCTCTAAGGTATCTGATGACCCCAGACCTGAGGTACCACACAGGTGACATAAACACCCAACTGATGTGCATGCTTTACCAAGCTGTTAATTGGTGTGTGAAGTTGAGCCCCGAAGCAGAAGTGTGTAGATGTCACGGTGACACTGTGCACACACCTGGATGTTTGTTTATCTCCATGGGTGGAGTCTCTGCCCTCTGCCTCTCTTTCAAACCCAAGATTCCAGACTTCCTGCAATCCACCTGCTCCTGCCTCACACCTCATTCCTTCCTCAGAAGGGCCATCTGTTCCCAACCTGGAGTCAGACGTGACAGTGGACATCCAGTTCACGGTGTGGCAGGAAGGCTGATGTGGAAATAGCTGTGTACAGCAAAGTCACGGGTGGAACCAGGGATGCATAGCCATAAAGTAACTGACTCAGAGGGCTGAGAAGTGGCCAGGCCTGGGATGACTTGACCTGAAGATTTAAAGCAATGATCCTCAAAGTCCGTCGGGAAGGGCCGAGCAGCACCCACTTTGGGCTTAGTGGCCGTAGGCTCTCTGTGTCAACTCTCCAGTGTTACCATGGTGGACAAAAGTTGAATGTGCATGGCGGTGTTTCCATGAGACTTCACTTAAGAAAGTGGGTGGTGGGCCAGCTTTGGCTCTTTGGTTAAAGTTTGCAGACCATGGCTTAGAGGGTGGGAAGAAGGTTTAAGGAAACAAACACACAAAGTCCAGGATCGACACATCAGAATGTGGCCAACATGGAGCTGGGGAGACAGTTCAGTCATAAAGTGTGAACTGCACAAGCATGGGGGCCTGAGTTCGAGGCCCAGGACTCAGAAATCCAGGCACAGAAGTGCCTGCCTATGAGTCAAGCACCGGGAGGCAGAGACGGGATAATCTGAGAGACACTGCCTCAAAAAATGATAAGATGGAGAATCATAGAGAAAGACCTAGGCATCCACCCCTGCCTTCTACATATGCACAGTCGGGCTCACATATATCATACAAGCAAATAATATCATACCCGACTTGGTGTGTTGAGAAATTCTTTTTCTGGAATTATGGTGGTACATGCCTGTAATCTCAGCACTCTGGAAATAGAAGCAGGTGGAGTGTGAGTTAGAGGTCAGCCTGGGCTACAAAGTAAGAGCGTGTGTCAAAGAAAAAAGTCTTTGGTGGTGCCAATAAATAATAATGATAATAATAGGAGGAGGAGGAGGAGGAGGAGGAGGAGGAGGAGGAGGAGGAGGAAAAGAAGAAGAAGAAATAGCTTTCAGTGAAGATTTACTGTGAGCTAGGCATTGAGCTAAACATTTTCCAGGGATTACCACTCAGTTCCTGCCCTGAGTTGCGGGGACCCTGTTTTCTTCTTGCTACCCACAAGGAGACAAAGCTGAGAGAGAGAGAGAGAGAGAGAGAGAGAGAGAGAGAGAGAGAGAGAGAGAGAGAGAGAAGGATCCTGGGTAGAGGTGAGAACCTGGCTAGCAGAGTGTCTCCCCAGGTCTCTCATGAACTTCACTACAACGAACTTCCTTGGGTGGGTGTGCTGACTTTGCTTCACAGGTGGGATTTGATTTCTTGGCTCAACCCAGGAGCTGTGGATAGATGGCTAAGGTGTGTCTGATGGGCTTCTCCTGGGGCTGCTCTGTAAGAAACAAAAGAAAAGGACTGCGATATTTAAATTCTTCAGGGATATTGGTTTAGAAAGATAAAGTAGAGAGCTGTTTTTATTCATATTAGAGGGGATAGTTGGCTGTGTGCAATTGTTTGCTCTCTGAGATGGATAGAGAACACGGCGCCAATCTTACAATGTGAAAAATGAATTTAGATGACATTTGGAAGAAACTGATAAACACACTGTTCCGCAATTGGACTTAACCTGCCTATGAAAATCCTTCTGTGGCCCATAAATGATACAGTATGGTTTAAAATTATAGAGATAAGTGAGCCAAATCTAATGGAATATTAAAAATACACAACACGACAAGGGAAAAAATTCTTCTACAAAAGTTTCCATTTCTCAAAATGCTATCAGGAAATTAGAGGCATCTGGACAACTAACAGAACCCTAGAAATAAGGAAATGTTAACAGAGAAGTGGAGTAATGGGTGTGAATTCCTGTCTGAAATTTATCCACAGACAGAAGAGACCAAACAGGTAGGACCAGAAATTGATGGTCTCAGTCTCTCACTTATGTGTGGGGTTTAATCCACCTGCTTCTAGAAAGATCCAGAATACTCACCCCAAATTATCTGCTTTCTTCCATGCACCCATGCAGATGACCAGCTTGAAAAAGTGTGTGTATGAGTGTGTGTGTGAGTGCACATGCATATGCGCATGTATATTTGTGTATGTATATTTCTTTCTGTGTGTGCACACTTGTGCATTTGTGTGTACAGATGTGTATGTGTGAACATTTGTGTGTGTGTGTATACTCACATTGGAATGTGGAACTTAAGACAAATATGAAGAGCGGAAATAACAGCAGTTACATATATTAAAGGTTTTGCAAAGAGTCAATATAATATGTCAGTGTTGCTAGAGATTGAAATTTCCTGCAAGATTCTCCCTTGAGAATTTTGGGACCTTGGAAAACTAGAACATTTTTATCCTGTCAAGTAAGGATGTTTGCATTTGCATCGTGCTATCCTATCATTACCATCTCATGAAACAAAGGACTGTTCTCTCTCTCTCTCTCTCTCTCTCTCTCTCTCTCTCTCTCTCTCTCTCTCTCTCTCTCTCTCTCTCTCTCTCTCTCTCTCTCTCTCTCTCTCTCTCTCTCTCTCTCTCTCTCTCTCTCTCTCTCTCTCACACACACACACACACACACACACACACACACACACACACACACAGTTTCATAGCAGCAGACAGGACAGAACGTCTGAGTGAACAACATGGAGCAAGTGTATCTACATAAACAAGTTCATTGTGTTTGTCTCACTAGGGAGCAACAAAAATCTCAATAAGAGAGATTCAAGGTCTGCTCAAGTAGGAGACACAGGTAAAGGACCACAGTTGACAGCAGAGACCTAATGAAGAAGCCAGGGAAATGAAAAGTGAATGGGGAGCAGGAGAAGTAATAATGGTTAGCTTTAGAATGCTTTAGAAGAAATAAACCCAAGGGCTGGAGAGATGGTTGCTCTTGCAGGGCACCTGAGTTCAGTTCCCATCACTCACATGGCAGCTCACAACCACCCTTGACTCCAGTTCCATGGGATCTGATGCCCTCTTCTGACCTCCACAGGCACCAGGCACACACGTGGTATACAGGCATACATTCAAGCAAAGCACCCATACACATAAAATAAGTAAATCTAAAAGATAGCCAAGCACTCGGGCTCCCACATCCATCACTGACATCATGGTCCAGACAAGCTGTGTAGCCTTTTAGACTCTCCGAGATGGCTCATAAACCAATGACTATGTGAATACATTTCCTGGTGTTCTAGTGTGTGGTATCCTTTGGTAAGCATTAACTATGAACACTGGAAACTACTTATAAAACACAGAGGCTGGAGACAGAGCTCAGCAATTCAGAGCATTTGCTGCTCTCGAAAAGACTGGAGTTTGGTTCCTGGCACCCACAAAGTGGCTTACAGCTATCCATCACTGCAGCTCCAGGGGGTATGACACCCTCTTCTGGCTTCCACAGGTACCTGCATGTATAAACCCACACACAGACCCGTACACATAAAATAAAATAAGTAGATAAATAAGACAGTGCTTGGGGAAAGAGTGGGTGCCAGAGGAACATTCCTAGGGGCTTGGATCTGGACCAGGGGTTTCCCAATGTGAACCAGAGGCAGCTGCATTGCCCTGGAGCCTGTTATAAAGCAAGTTCTCAGGTGTCACTCAATCTGAGTCAGGACCTTAGGGGCCAAGTCCTCCAGCTGGCTTTCAGAGCATCCCTAGGTGATGCCCATCCATATGGTAAAATGTGGGAAACGTCTACACAAAGGAATTTAAGTTTATGGTCCTACTCAGCACCCAGCTTCCTTCTTGGAGTCATGTAGATCAGACAAAATAAAATCATGGGTGTGAAAATCTATACAAGTCAGTTTTGCCCTTTGTTTGGGAAATTTCTCCCCGCCCCCAGTCTCTCTCTCTGTGTCTCTCTTTGTGTCTCTCTGTCTCTGTCTCTCTCCCTGTCCCCCTCTTTCCCTGCCTCTCTCTCCCTCCCTCCCTCTTTCTCCCTCTCCTTCTCTCCCTCTCCTCCCTCCCTAATTCAAGCCCCTCCATCATGTCCTGCAGGAATACCACCGCACTTGCTCTTTTGTTTAGGCTAGCCCTCTGGATGAACCTCTCTCTAGATTTTAGAGGAAAACCACTTTCCTTTTAAGACCCCCTCAAGCTGCTTCCAGTAGGATACACCGTCCCCACTAATGCCTTCCTACCTCAAGGCTTGGCCATGTCATGATGCCTGTACCTGCCCCTCCGTGGTCACAAGGTTCTCTCTTCTAGTGAAAATCACTCCAAAGGGTCATTGGTCTCAAGTTTCCTTCTCCAAGAACCCACTGGACTCGCCCCTTTTTGTCATATACAGTGAATTTATCGTCATTCAGTACATCCCGGCATTGTAGAAAGACGCAAACATGCCTGTTTCTGACAGCGTGTGGACAACACCCCCCTGTCAGTTCACCATCCACATCCTACATACTCTCACAGCTCCCAAGATCACTTGCAGTAGGGCTTGGAGGCAGGGGAGAGTAACAGCTGTAATCCAGGTGAAGGCCCATAAGCCTCCTCCCCCCTCCTTCCATCGGGGAGTGTCAATAGCTCCATTGACCACCATTACCATACACCATTTATTAGTCAGCTCGTTTTGTTACCGTGGATACCACTGGGCTAAGACTATTTCGACTCCAAGATGGTGATGAGATGATCATGTTTTACCCCAGGACAAAGCCACACTAAATTATATCTCAGGGGCTAGATGTCCTCAAGATAGAGTGTCAAAATATGAGGACCAGAACCTTCAATGGCAGGAAAGAAACACACTCTCCTCACAAAGCCACAGCCTGACTTCATAAAGGAATAAAACACCCAGGAAAGCCTCATTGGTGTTGTTTAATAATGAAGCTGTAAAGTGTTTGTGATGCTGGCCCATGTACTCATGAGCAGTAAAAGCTCCCCAGCATAGGTTTATAATGAAACAGGCGAACTAGAGAGGGGAAGAGAATGAGAAGCCCTGTTTGGGTGAAATGGCATCTTGTTACCCATGTTCTGTAGAGCAGATAAGTTGCTTTAATTTTTGCATCAACCCAGAAAGTTAATTCAAAACTCACACTTGGTGGTTTTGCCAGAAATCTGCTTGGGCGCATCCCTGTTCAAGAGCACGAGGTGGGTTCTTGACTTAGCTGTGAAGGTTATAATGACAGAAGTCCACACTATTTGAAATCTTTCTTCCAAGTGACACGGAGCAGAAAGCGGGAATGGCTGGGCTCTGAGCCTGCAGAGCTCAGGTCCACTCTGAGGTTTCCTCAGTGGAGTAGGGAGTGCTCTCCCTCTGAGTCCCTGAGCCAAGCTGGTATTTCATTTTGGGTATACTGCACTAGTTTCAAGTCTGGAAGAAAGTGACAATGGGGCTACGGAAGGGCTCCATCAGTAAAGAGCCTGTGTACAAGCCTGAAGATCTGAGTTCTGATCCCTGGAACCCATGAAAGTCAGGCCTGGCGGCATGTGCCTGAAATCTCAGCACAGGGGAGTGGAGGGAGGGAAAAGGAGAGATCCCTGAAGTGTACAAGCCATTCGGTGTACCTCCTCAGTGAGCACCCAGTCTCAGAAGATAAGATGATGAGCAACTGAACAAGCCATCCTACACAACCTGTGGCTTCCATATCCACGCACACAAACATGCATACATATGATGCACACATGTGTGCACACACACACACACACACACACACACACGTACTTGTGGAGTGCTCAGCCCTAAGGACATCTATGCCACACCCCTCCTGCCACACCAAAGAACATTGTGAAAGAGGGTGAGGTAGTTTGAAAGAAAATGGCCCCCAAAGGAGGTGTGACCTTGTTGGAGTAGGTGTGGTCTTGTTGGAGGAAGCGTGTCACTGTGGAGGTGAGTCTCATATATACTCAAGATACTGCCCACTTCCTGTTGCCTATATATCAAGATGTAGCCAGCACCATGTCTACCTGAATGTCGCCATGCTCCCTGCCATGATGACATTGGACTAAATCTCTAAAACTGTAAGTTGCCGTCTCAATGAAATGTTCTCCTTTATAAGAGTTGCCGTGGTCATGGTGTCTCTTCACAGCAATAGAAACCCTAACTGAGACAGAGGTGAAAGAAAGAAAATGCGAGCCCGGGGTTGGGGAGGAGGAGTGCTGCAAAATAGTGTCTTCTGGATGTGGCAGGGCCATTGCACTCAGGAATTCATGGCAGCTATGGCTGCTCATGCCAAACCAAACCAACCAGCATTTCCGCATGGAAAAGGGAGGGGCTTATGAGACCACTCCCAGCTGAGGAGCTGTTGGTAGGTGAAGACTAATGGAAGAGTTGTCATCGGGGGTATGGGCCCTGGTTCATCGCCCATGTCCATGCCCCTGCCCCAGTGAATGGTCCTACACCTGTGAACATCGAGGCAGCGCTAACTGGACTCCGCGGGGAAGACAGGGAAGAGGAGGAGATAAAGATGGGAGGGGGATGCTGTGGAATCTGGAAGGAGTCGCAGTGGGAAGTGTGGGTTGGATATGATTAAACTACTTTGCACAGTACATGAAATTCTCAAAGAACAAACATAATCTATTCTTTAAAATGGTGCCAGTATTACAGCAAGCTAGTGCATATGAAATAATCGAGAAGCCGAGGATATGATAATGGTTTGTGTTTTGAAAGGAAACTAAGCCTGCAGAGAGGAGTTGTGGGAAACTCCTCACAGTGTGAACTGTGGACTGTCTCAGAGGAGAGGCAGCTCCTTGCACTAGTCTGTGCTCCTGTGGGCACACTCCTTTACCTGTGCCAAGGAGAGTGACTCTTGGGGGTTTGGACGTGGAATGTCCCTCCTAGGCTCATGTGTTTGTATATCTGATCATCAGCTCATGGTACTGTTTTGGGAAGCTGTGGGGCCTTTAAAGGGGAGGGTCTTAGCAGGAAGAAGTGGTTCACAAGGAGGGCCTTGCAGTTTCTATTCCAGCCCTCCCCTCTCTTTGCTTCCTGGTCCCCCCCAAACATGAGCAAGCTCCCATAGCCACAGCTACAGGCCTTCCTGCTACCTTCCCTTCCCCAAGCCAGGATGATGTGCATCACCCTAAACTGTGAGCCAGAATGGGTCTTTCTTCCTTCCACGGCTTCAGCCAGGTATTTCATCACAGCAACAAGAAAAATGACTACTGCAGAAGCTGTCTGAATTATTCTCTCTCTCATTTATGAAAGCATCAATCAGAAGAAAGTTGTTAAGCATCTACTCCCTTCTGGGCATGGCATTTGAAAATGAGGGTACAATGGTAAATAAGCCAGATGCAGCTGTCAATGTGGAATCATACCTTCTCAGAGAAGACAGGAAGAAAGATTGCATGAGTCATTCCTATTACCTTGGGCAAGTCTGGATGGAGATTAAGCATACAGAAGATGGATGCTAGTTGGGAAAAATCAGAAGAGCCTTCCTGGAGGAGGGGGTATTTACTTTGAGTCTTGAAGATAGTTTGTCTTGAGAGGAGGTGAAGGGTGTTAGCAAGACCAAGAACACTGTGTGCAGTGAGTGTAAGGAGTTAGCTGAAAGACTCAGGGAGTGTGGAGGTAGAGGGGACAGAGAGAATGTAAGAGTCCAAGGATGGGGTGAAGAGCTGTGAAATGCTGTCCTCTGGACATGCGGTGGCTATTGCACACAGCTCGCAGCAGCTGTGGTTTCCTGCACAATATCGAGGCAATTAAAAGTCCAGCATGGAGGAGGAGGGGCTCCCAAGTCCCCACGCCTCAATGAGGAGCTATTGCCAACTGATTCTGGGGGAGGAAGAGTCACATTCTTTGTAGGGGTGGCCACTGGTAGGTTTCCCATACCTCAGTGAATGAGTCCACGCCCATGTGCATGTGAGCAGCACTTACTGGACTCTGGTTGAAAACAAAAATTCTAAAGTGGACATAAAATTGAGAGGGACTGAAGGAGAGTTGCAGGGAGGGAACTGAGAATGGACATGATCAGGACATATGCATGAAGTTTTCAAAAAAATGTTTTTTTAAATATAAAAGGAGAATTCTATTTTTAATTTCTTTTCTATTTTTATTTAACATTTTTATTTAATTTGTATGAGCATCCATGCCATATGCATGCCAAATGTCCATGGAGGTCAGAAGAGGACATCAGATCCCCTAGAACTGGAGTTCTGGACAGTTGTGAGCTGGGAATTTAACTCAGGTCCTCTGCAAGAACAGATGTTCTTAACTGCTGAGTGAGCTCTCCTGTCCCAAAATATTTTTTAAAAGAAGCTACTGGCATATGTAAAGAGCCCCCTAAATCTTGACATATTCACTAGTATATGTTACTCCCCTCAGGACTGTGGTCTGTGGTAAGAGCTTTCCCCCCACGTAGCCATCTTGAGCACACAGTGTTGAGGATCCTGAGAGGGTCCAGGTGCAGGGGAGTTTGCCAGGGTTGAGAGTCCTTACAGAACAGATGAAGAGTATGCGTGAGCTAAAACCAAAGCAGAGCAGAACAAAAAACGCTCATAGATTGCCAAACTACAAGCCGAATTGATGTGTTAGTCAGGATTGGGCTAGTTAAGCTGTCATAACAAATTAATCCTAACAAACACAAAAAAATTTTCTTTCTTTTGAAAAACTCCTTGTGAATGTGTGTGTCTACATGCGTGCATCATATGTGTGTGTGCTAGCACGCACATTTGTGTGTAAAATATGTGTATATGTAAGCATGTGAGTACAGACATAGACATACCATGGTGCACATGTGTGATTGTGCATTTGTGAGGTCAGAGGATAACTTCAGGTGTCTGTCCTACCCTCTCTCTCATTTGAGTCAGGCTGTATTACTATTCCCAGCGGAGAGACTTCATGATGGATCTGAAGGCCAAAGGCTCAAAAGATGAATAACACCATTGAGAATAAAGCAAAACACGGGTGCAGGAAGTAGAAGGTACATACCAGGCATCCAGGGTCACAGACGTTGCACTTTACCCCTGCCCTTCAGCCATGCCTGGAAGCTTAGTCTCTGGAGGGATAACTTCTTAGTTATTTTTCTATTGCTGTGATAAAACATCACGACCAAGGTAACTTATAAAATGAAGCATTTAATTTGGAGCTCATGATTCCAGAGGATTATGGTCTATGATCATCATGCTGGGGAGTGTGGCACCAGGCAAGCAGGCATAGCTCTGGAACCATAGCTGAGAATATATATCTAATATACAAGCATAGGCAGAGAGAACTAACTGGAAATGGCATGGACTATTGAAACCTCAAAGCCCACCCCCAGTTACATACCTCCTCAAGCAAGGCCACACCTCCTAATTTTTCCCAAACAGTTCCACAAACTGGGTACCAAGAATACAAACATATGAGCCCATGGGGGCCATTTTCATTCAAAGCACCATAGATGGAGAGTGGAGTTTTTGAGGGACTGGGCCATGCTGGAAGTCTGAGGTCTTTTGTCTACACTGGGGTGTAGTTACTGCGTGGGATGGAAGGGGAAACAGCAGGAGGCTTGCCTTCACCTACCAAGTGGTGTAAAATAATATGATCAGAGATGTGGGTTTCCTCAGTGTGGTGGGAAGGCAAGCCAAAGATAACTGAGGCCTTTGCAAGGCAAACTGCAGCAAGCAAATCTAAAACAGCCTCTAGTTGGTGCCTACAGGAGGGTGGCTGAGTGGCCTCAGTAACAGGCTAAACACAGAGAAAGCGCTAATCCTTCAGAAAACAAACGCATACCACTAAACGGGTTTCATATCACACTTTTGCATTCATCATTTGAAGGCGTTTGAGAAGCTAACAGGGAAAGAATTAGCCACTTCAGCTGTAATACCTTGGATAATAGACTAATCCAGTTAAAAGTTTATAGGCCTTTTGATCAAAAGCCAGAGAAGTTGCCTAGGAAATGAATCAGAGCCACTTCTAAAATGTCCAAAAATAGTCATTTAAGAGAAAGCTTTTTTCTTGTCCCTGAAATACTCCAGGAGAGAGATGAAGGCTGACCTAGCATTGCGGTTTAACGCAGTACAAGCAACACCGCAGACATACGGTCCTCCAAACCCGAGGCAAAGTGGGAAATAAAAGTAGCTTCAAAAGATGCATGGAATATGGAATTGTGATTTTAGGGAATTTGAACCAAGAACAGAGGAAGGGCCGCAGATTGTCTAGTGGAGAAAGGAAGTCCTCTGCCATTTCTATTAAGTCTGAAAAATATGTGAAAAGAACTCAGGTAAGAGCAAGATGTGTCTCTCATAGTTAAAATAAAAGGCTGACAGTAATAAAAGTTGGCAAGGATGTGGAGCAAGCGAGACTTAGATTTTGCTGATAAGGGTGTACAGGGAATCGCCTTGGAAGTATCTACTAAGATTCACATGGCATACATCCTGTGACCTGGCAGTTCACCTTCTCTGTATGTTCCTAAGACAACTGTTCCAGTTAACTTCAGCTGCCATCTTGACTTAGTCCAGAGTCACCTGAGAAAGAGTCTCAGTTTGAAGGATTGCCTAGATCATATTGGCCTGTGGGCATGTCTATGGGGAACTGTCTTGACTGTTAATTGATGTAGAAGGGCTCAGCCCATTGTGGGCAACATCATCCCCTAGTCAGGTGGCCCTGGACTAGATAAGAAAACTAGCTAAGCATGGGTCTGGGATTGAACCAGCAAAGAGCATTCCTTCATGGTTTCTGCTTCAAGTTCTTTCTTGAGTTTCCACTCTAATATCCATAATAGACTGTGACCAGGAAGTGCAAGCCAAGTAAACTTTTTTTCCCCTAGGCTATTTTGGTTTTGGTCAGAGTGTTTTTAATCACAGCAACAGACAGGAAGCTAGGACAGCAACTAAATGCATATACCTGAATGTGTACACATAGATATTTTCTACAGTGGTTTTCACAATAGCTCCAAGATCAAAACAATGTGTGCCTATAACGGTAGAATAAATTGATAAACTAAGACAGTGATGAAAGAGAATGAACTATGGTTACATGCAGTGTGAGAAATACCCCGAGGCTCCATACTGGACACAAAGAGTCTGTCCTATGTCATTCCCTCTTTTTACAGCTCAGTGCTGGTTTCCTTTGATAAAGGCCAACGTGGTGACAGCCTGGAAGGGATTGAATTTAGACGCTTACATTCAAGAGCCCATTGGGGTATGTTAGAGAGTCCACTGGGATCTGGGAAGGTTTAGTATCTTAATCCAGGGTATAGAATATAGAATATGCAATCAGCTCCTCATGTTCTGGGTTCCACATCCACAGATTCAGCCACATGCATATGGAAAAATATTTAGGGGAAAAAAATCACAGGCACACTATATGCACAAAGGCTTTTTCCTATCCTTATTCTCTGAACATCATGGTAGATACCATCATTTGTATAACATTTGCACAGCATTAGATATTGTAAGGGATCTAGAGTTAGTTGAAGTAAAGCAGAGGACATGTGTGGCTCATAAGCAGATACCATACCATGTTGCTAAAGGAAATAAGCATATGCAGACTTTATCCTCAAGGTGTCCTCGAACCAGCAGCCACAGACAACTATACACTCATCCTGAGGAAGGTATGTGCTTGGATACCATGAAGAATATGTTTATAATGTGTATCTTAGAGATGGAGAGATAGCTCACTGGCTAAGAGCACATACTGCCCTTTCAGAGCACCAAGTTCTGCTACCGGCAGCCACACCAGGTGTCAGCACCTCCATTAACTCCAGCCCTAAGGGGTCCAATGGCCTCCATAAGACCACACACAGACACAAACATATAGATGTATATGTAATTAAAGATGGAATAGAATCTTTAATAATAATAAATAATCTTTACGTAGAATGTCATTATAAGGATCTATGGCTGGTGCCAGAGCCTGGCTGGCTCTTATTTGCATATTTTTCAGATGTTCGTGGTTTCCACTCAGTTATGGATTTTGATTATAGCTTCTTGTCCTGCAACGGTTTAAAGGGTCCCTTACATGAACCCAGCACCATCGTTGTTAGAACCAACCAGAGGCTTGACTAGCTTTGCAGTGGACCTGACCAGTTTAGGAAAACACGAAAGGCCACCAGCCAAGGACAGGCATAGGACCTGCCATGTGGCTCTGGCCTCAGCCTGGCCTGGCTCCAAGGCTTCCTCCAATAAATGAATCCCTCAAAAGAAGAAAGGGGGGTTGCAGAGATGCCTTAGTCTATAAATTGCTTGCCTCGCAAGCGTGAGGACCTGAGTCTGATCCCCAGTACCTACAGACCCGAGTCTGACTCCACTACCTACAGACTGGAGTCTTACCCCAGTACCTATGAACCTGAGTCTGACCCCAGACTCAAGTCTCTCCCCCAGAACCTACAAATCTGAGTCTTAACCCAGTGCATACGGACCCGAGTCTGACTCCCAGAACCTACATAAAAAGCCAGGCATCGTGCTGTGCACTTGAAATCCCAGCCCCGGGAAGGTGGAAACAGAATCGTAGTCTAGCCTAACTGGGAGCTTCAGGCCAAGGAGAGGCCTGTCTCAATCAAAGATGGACAATGTTCCCCAAGTGACAAGTCCTGAGACTGTCATCAGGCCTCACAAGTACACACACACAGGTGCTTGTGTACCTGTACACACATGTGCACACATACACACATGCATTCTTCGTTAAAGGAGAAAGGAAAGTCTTCAGTATCCCACCAGGGAGAAATTTCATGGAATGTGTCTCTCTTTGGGCTTCAACCATCATCCCCAAACACCAGTTTTTACCAACTCTCTCATATTCCTCTACCCTGTGTGGTAACTGTCTAATACGCCATACATTTTCCTGAGGGTCATGGTGTCTTTTTGTTTGTTCTATTTCAGAACTACCGTGTTCCCACTGAGCCGCCTTGAGTGGAGCCATGTCTTGCTACCACATATTAAATTTAGATTATGGAATATACCACCTATAATAACATCCTTTTAGTAGTTATTTCAGTAATTTCTCACCCTCATAGGTTTGTCCTGCTTTAAAGCTCCCTGGCTTTAAATTATAAAGTGATCAGCTTTTTCCGTGACTGTGAGTTTTTCCAGAGCAGAGGCTGCCTTTACTCTTTGAAGGGAGGGCAATACAGAAAAGTTTTGTTTTGTTTTGTTTTTGTTTTTGTTTTTGTTTTGTTTTATTTTGTTTTGTTTGGTTGATTGGTTGGTTTGTTGGTTTGGGTTTTCTTTGGTGGGAAAAGCTCCCAGAATTCCTGAGCCAATATTAGCAGTCAGAGGCAGGGGAACATCACTATTGTCTCAGCACAAACCTGCTATTAACAGCAACAATAAAATACAGGGTAAGGACAGCTTAGCCTATGGTCTGCTGGGAGAATTGGACGGCAATATTGTCCATGTCCCTTGCGAGGCGTAAAGCAATGTAAACAGCTTATAAATATTGATGCAGCCCTCCGCTGCTGCAGCTGAATACTGTAGAAATCGATCTAAATTGCATGTGGCACCCAGCCACCTGCAGGAAAGAATCTAAGTAGGAAATTCTTGGATTTATTTCTTTTTCCACAGGACTCCTCGAGCCGGTTGGGGGAGAGGGAATGACATGAAATTCAGAATGAGAAGGGTCTTGTTTGGGTTGATTCTCTCCCACTGACCTTAGGCTGAGCCTCCTTGAGAAAGAAAAGTCACCGCTTGGATCTCCATAAGGCTGTAGCCCAAGTTGCCAGCCCCCTGCTCTGAGGCTGGTACGGCATGCACTTGAGTGTGGTAGTTTTCCAAGTGGCTCTCTGGGAGCAGGGTGGTCTGTGTGCCAGATGCAGAGACAAGTCCTTCAGCCCTCACATCCCTGCAAGTATCTGTTACATCACCTTCCTTCTTGTTACCCCTATTGTAGAGACTTCTGGTCCAGCTTCCTCCTTCTGGCTACCACCAGTAAAGGGGAGTCTGCTCTGGCCACACCTTCGGCCTGTGCTCTGTTCCCTGCCCAAACCGCCATGGTTGCCTCAATCCACTGGAATGGGTCCCACTAGAAAGCCCTAGAAGTTTTTTAAAAGACATGTGTTGTTGACTTGCTAGAATACACACGTCCATCTTGTGTCAACTCATGTTACGGACTGTCAAGGTTAAGATGATCATCTGTCATGAAGCAGATGGGGGCGACAAAACTACACTTTCTAATTTTAAAAATTCAAATTCAGGGACCTGGTCTCTGTTATAGCCTTGGAGTGGGTGGTCCTTGACCTTTGTAAATATAATCATTTACTATTCTCAGACACACACACACACACACACACACACACACACACACACACACACACACGTTTGTGCCCAATAACCATCTGATTTTAGCCAGTTCTATAAAGGAACATTATAAAAATGCGTGGCCTGGTAGCAAAGTGTTCTGGGTTGTCAACACCTGCGGAGTCTCTTGTCAGCAGGGGGTGGCACTGAGTTCAACACCTCTGGAATCTGTCCCCACCTCACCTCCTCCAAATTCAGGTGGTGATAAAGGGCACCAGGCTGGCCTTGGTTCCAGCCTCTGGGAGACTGTGCATCCTCTCAGGGCTTGCTGGGAGAGACGCCTACCTGCAGGGAAGTCTTTCCAACCCCAGCAGTTTGAGTGGTGGTTTTTTTTCCCACCCTTCAGAGCTCAGGTTCCAAACTCCTACCCAGCAACCATTATCAGGATCATCCCAGCCAACAGCAACAAGCCCCCTTTAGACCTACACCCCTGGCAGGTTCTGTCCCTCTGCCTGGAATGTTCTTCCCTTACCTAGCTGAGTGCGACTCAGCCCCCAAATTCCAGCTAAAATGTGACTTCCCCCAGAAAGCCCTTCCCACCCACCTCCCTCCCTGTGGCACCTGCTCTGATGCTCTGCTCTCAGCAGGAAGTTCTTCCTTGTGCACTCACTGTCTTAGGGCTTTTATTGCTGTGAAGAGACACCATGGCCATGACAACTCTTACAAAGAAAACATTGAATCGAGGTGGCGGCTTACAGTTTCAAAGATTCAGTCCATTATCATCATGACAAGGAGCATGGCCACATGCAGGCAGATGTGGTGCTGGCTACATCTTGACCAGAAGACGTATTTCCTCCAACAAAACCACACCTCCTAATAGTGCCACTCCCTTGGGGGTTATTTTCTTTAAAACCACCACATGCACCCATCACTACAGTTAGGAATGAAGATGTGACTGTGATGTCAGGGTCCCCATGCACATGCACTGAATTCAGGATCCATGTTGGGGTTGTGCTCCTTAACTCCAGCACCTACCACTGGGCTGCCTGCCCATAGCAGGCACTCTGATAATAATCTGGCTGAAGGAGGAAGGCAGGGGTAGAGGGGCTAGAGGATGACTGCTGGTGGCATCCATTCTCCTGAGCAGTTAAGTTACCCTTGGACCATAGGGCTGACCCTCTTTAGGTTTTCTAAACCCAATCCCCAATCTGATCATGTCCCCTGCTCCTTCCGTTTCCCTTCAGTGGAGACCTAGGGTCCACTGAGGGTGGCTGCTCCCCACCAACCAGTACTGTCCCCATGCTGCCAAGTCCTTCCCATGCCACATTCCTCCAATCCCCCAGATTCCATGTTGGGCTTTTGGAGTCAATCTGTGCACCCAGGCAAACTTCTGGCTTCCCCACCCTGTCAGCTGACTTGGGTTCCCCCTAGCTCTCAGATCCCACCTCTGTGACCACATCTGGCAGGACATCCAAGACTGGCTGTTTGTTTCACTCTGTGGAATTGCTTGGAGGTGCACCCTAATGGGAGAGGGAGAGCAGAGTGAGAACCATGGGCTGGAGCAGTGGCTCAGCAGTTAAGGCCACTTCCAGCTCCTTCAGTCAGGAGGCTCACAACCACCTATAGCTCCAGCTTCAAGGGACCTAGTGCCCTCTTCTGGCCTCAGTGGGCACTGCACTCACATACATAAACTAACACATAGACCCAGAGACATACACATTTTTTCAAAGAGAACCAACCCTGTTCCCAACACTCCAGTCCTGTGCCACAATTCCTAGAACCACCACTTTTTCAAGGAAGATGAAGCAGCCAGAGCCCATGTCTGTCAGCACCCAAGGAGAGAGAATCACTTTCTCATTCTAACTGGCTGGGCCACCAATGGCAGCGGGGGTGACTAACATTTTCCTATCGAGAGCCTCAGATCACTTTCTTAGTCACTCCCCTGCAGTCCGCCCACAGGAAACAGACATTATTTTGGTTGTGTCAGTTAATGAAACAGACCCAAAGTTGAAATGTCACTACATCTGCCTCGACCTTACCATCCCACAGATACATTTTGACCAAGAAGCATCTGGATTTGCATAATGTGATTGAATAATGCACTATTAGAAGAATAAATCAGCATGTGATCTACATGAATAATGTCTTTGTACCAAGTGGGTGAACACGAGGACACACTCACTCAACGCTTCTATACGGAAATAGATTTGAGGATGCTCAGCTGTGTCGCCCTGAGTCCTATATAGGTACAGAGGTCCAAAGTTCCCGTGAGACTTTTGGCCAGTGCAGCGAGTGGACTGGAGAGGTATGGAGGGCCTATGTTAGCGTCAGTCCTGCTGGGTGAGTGGTCTTGCCATCACATCTGGCACAAAAGTTATGAGGACCCATAAACTGACTGAGGTCACACACAGTCTAGAGCTTCACACTAGTGAGCAACCCTAAAACACCAGCTCCTATTACCATTAGAGAGATGATAGAATCATTACATGTCATTGAGACTGCTGAAATTAATATCAAACTATAAAATGGAAGTCATCTTTGTTTTCTCACTACTCAGTTCGTATTAATTTATTGTGTGGGTGCCAAGAAAAACTTCCCTTAATATCAGAACCAGAAGAAATCTTACAGATCTCCCCTCAACAAGTTAACAAGTTTGGCGCCTTTCTCAAGGGCATACAAGTCGTTTCTAGTGAAAGGCAGGGCTGGCCTTTTCATTGAGAGCACCCAAGACAGGCTACAAGCACCCCATCATTGTGACATGCACACGCACCTGGGCAGCTCTGTCATAGTCCACTTTTCTATTAGAAGGATAAAATCATAGCCAAGAAAAAAAAAAACTTGGAGAGGAAATGGTTTGTTTCCTCTTAAACTTCTAGATAACCGCCCATCACAGAGAGCAGTGAGGGCCAGAACTCAAGAGCCTGGAGGCAGGAACTGAAGCAGGACTGTGGAGGAACACTGTTCACTGGCTTGCTCCCAGCCTCGTGTTCAACCATCTCTCTTACACTTTCCCAGGCCACTTTCCCTGGGATGGTACTGCCGACACCGGGCTGGGACCTCCCACATCCATCAACAATTATGAAAATGCCAGGCAGGCATGCCTCTGGACCATTCTGAAGGAGGCCATGCTTCAACTGAAATTTGCTCTTCCCAGGTGGTCCTAGTTTGTGTCAAGTTGACAAAAACTACCCAGCGCAAGCTCCATCTCTAAATCCCAAACTCACACAAGCCCCTTAATGGTCGCACTAATAGCTAAATGTGTTCCATTTACTATCAGCTTCATGACTGCCTTCCTCCTTAAATCTCAGTAACGCCCGGGATGCTCTTTCAAAAGCCGTGCCATAACTGGCTATTTGCCATCATAAAGATGGGAGAAATTTGGATTAATCACCTTTTAAGGGGGTGTATTTAAAGAGATTTCAAATTGCAAAATTAAAAACACACACACACGACATGATTTTCCCATTAATGTCTTCCCCTTGGGGGTAATGGCTTCCTGACTGCAGCCAAACTGTGGGAGAGGGCTCCTTGCTCTTCTAGAAGGAGCACACTAGAACAGTAGCTCCTAGGAAAGTCCTTTGCAGGTACTGGGAAAGCCCCAGCCCCGACGGCTTCTTCTGAGGACCCTCATGCTGGCATTGTGCTCCCTGCATGTTGCGAACATCTCCCCCCTCCCAAAAGGGGTTTCCTGTTGGGAATATAGGCCACACCAACTGGCGCTCTTAGCCGTGGATGTTAAAACCTGAGAGTACCGATAAGGAGGCGTGTTGGACACACTGCTCTTTTCATTCTTATTTTTAAATAATCCGTTTCCAGCTCCACCATGGTTAGCATCCGGGCAGAGCCCAAGAAGGCGTCCATTCATTGCCAAGTTTCTCCAGGCCTTTTTCTTCCTTTGTAACTCTCTGTGGTGGAGGGAACTTGGCTGTGTGACTGGCTAATTAGCAAGAGTCACCTTGAGAAATGTCCCCAGTGGCCATGCTGAGTTTGTGAGGGGGTGGTTATACCTAAACAGCTTGGTCAACCTGTGCGGAGGACAGCGATTCATTCAGGGACACGAGAACCTCATTAGCTGATAAAACGAAGTCCTCCCAAGCTGCCCATCCCCGTGGATCCCTCCACTTCTTTCATTTTTTCCTAAATGTTTGAGAGCTATGCAGGTCTGGTGCTTTGAAAAACTCAGAGCATTGTTAGACACCTGAGACTGGAGAGGCCCTAGTACCCATGGCTAACAACTTAGACTCTGTTGTCCAAAGAATACGCAGAGAATCTGTGCCAGTCTGGTGAGACACACTGACATTGTTAACAAGAAGGCTTTTACTCAGCAGTCTTCCCTCTGCAAAGCCTGCTTGGTAAAACTCAATATGTGAGTTTGTATGTTCCTGGATGGCAGCTGAGAGACTGGTTTTTATTTGGTTGGTTTTGTGTATTTTGTTGTTTGGGGGCTTGGGTGGTTTTGTTGTTTGGTTTGGTTTGGTTTTTGTTTTCCTTTGGCTCGTTTTAGGGGGGTGCTTTTGGATGGACTTGAACTTATAATCTTCCTGCCTCAGCCTTCCCAGTGTTAGGGTTCAGGTGTGCACCACCATGCCTAGCCAGGGTTTTGATTTTGCAGGTGCCACAAAGAATGGAAAATCTTAAGTATCCACCAGCTACACCGTACAATCCCGTGTCCTGGTTTCAATATGTTACTGGGATAAAATATATTGACAAAAATCAACCAAGGGGGGGGTGTTATTTTAGCTCACAATACCAGGTTACAGTCAATTCTTGTGGGGAGGTCGAGTCAGCAGGACCCTGATGTCTCATCAGCAGTCAGGAACAGAGAGTGAGGAATGCATGCATGCTTACTTCAACAGCCCACTTTCTCTACTTTATACAGCCCAGGACCCACACCTGGAGTCACCATTTCAGGCTGAGTCTTCCCACACCAGTATCAGCATCAAGACCATTCCCCACAGACATACACACAGACCAACTTGATCTAGACAACCTCTCATTGAGACTCTCCCAAGGTGATTCTAGACTGTGCTGAGGATTAACTCAGCAGCCCACATCCTTTAGTATGAACTACACTTCGGCTCATGAAAAGTAACTGACAGTGTGTTGTCAGACTAGGAAGAAGGATGTGCCTATCACTACTCTGTGGGGAAGACTATGAACACTGCTTGTGTGTGATTTTGACACATTCTGTAAGGTTAAATGGCAGGGGTAGTGTGCATCTCTACTTTCCTTCAGTAGAGAATGGGAACAGATGAGAAATAAACATACTCAGAAGTTTACTCAGAATAAAATGTTGCAAGTAATTCTTTCACCTATAAAATGATTATATATAAAGTGCAGTAGTTACTCCACAACTATAATTTCAGCTCTCAAAAGGCTGAGGCAGGAGGATTGCCACAAGACTGAGGCTGACTAGGGTACAGTGAGTTTGAAGCCAGTCTTGGTTAGAGTGCCAGATCTTGTCTCAAAAATCTCAAAAGGAAAAAAAATAGATATTGGTAAAAAAGATTATAAGGAAAGACCCATGAATAAATGTCTGTGTGGTTTGGTGATGGTGACGGCCAGTGGTGGTGTATTTATAACAAGATAACTTTATCGGGAGCTGGAGAGATGGCTTAAGAGCACAGGCTGCTCTTCTAGAGAATATGGGTTCTACTCCCAGAACCTACATAGCAACCCACACCCATATGTAACTCCAGTTCCAAGAGATCTGATGCCCTCTTCTGGCCTCCGTAGGCACTGCACACACACAATACACATACATGCATACATTAAAAGAAAGAGGGAGAAAGAGAGAGACAGAGAGAGAGATTGACTCAAAAAAGGAAGGTAGATATTGCCTGAGGAACAACACCTGAGGTTCACTTCTGGCCTCCACACAGGCATATACATGTACCCTCTCACATACCCCATATCCCTATACCCACATATACCACCGTACACACAAACTTATACACACGATGCGTGCTGGGGGGTGGGACGAGTATAGTTATGTAGTTATGTAGGGGAGCGATGAGAGCTCCACCTGAGGGGTCATCAGGGCCTGGTGAATCCAGATGCTGCTCGGCCAGGAAGCATCTTCTCTCAAAGTTGGCATCTGCTCTCCATCCCGCCTACAGGTCTGCCTGTGTGCTCCTGCTGAGCCTTGAGGAGGTTCACACATTCAAAATGAGCATTTGGGGGGTGTTCATCTCAGCGCTGCTCATGGTCATTTGTAACAGGTTAAACACTTTCAATTAAAGCTAAAGACAGGAGATCTCTCCGTTGGGAAACTTGAGCTAATCAAGTGACGCCGATGTTGGTCTCCATGGGTCTCCACTGCTTCCTTTTTTAGGTATTGCTGACAAGCTGACCTTGTGCGAGGCTTTACCATTCTATTAGGTGCCTTCTTAAACATGTGGATGGATGTTTCCAGCTGTGTAGGAAGTCAGTAGTCTTTAAAGCAGAGCCTCAGGATAGGCAGGTTTCAGCTGTTTCTTGCGCCATGTGACTCTCTTTGATGAGTGCAGTCTGGCCATATGAGGCTGGTGACAGTCAGAATGTTACTGTTCACACTCTCTCCCTTCACCTTACCTCTCTCCAGCCTACATTCAGGGCGGTGTTTTTAAACTTCCCATGACCACAACCACACCAGAGGGTGATGAAGCTCAGAGCTTAGGGTAGACGTCATATAGATCATGTCCTCACTCTCCACCAGGATTCTGAGGTCCAGAGAGAGGCAGTGACTGTCCCAAACCACTCACTTGGTCAGGACAAAGTTGGGCGAGTGGATGGGTCTTTAGACTTTGGAAAGAGTTTTCCCAGCCATCTCAGACTGCCACCCCCTACCTCTGTATCGAAATGTTACCTGCCTGTGAGTGGCCCCTTGAAACAAGAAATAATCCTCGAAGCGAGGTGGCATAGGTAAGGTGTTCAGAGCATGGCTGTGGATTCACAGATTGAGTTCTAATACTACTTGCTGCAGTATGTGTGTTCATGTGGGTGTGTGGCGTGCATTGTGGTGTGCATGTGTGCATGAACATGTGGGTACAGGTGTGTGCCCCACACATGTGGACAATCTCTGTTGTCAGTCAATCCTTGGGTGCCTTCCACCTTTCGTTTGAGGTCAGACATAGCCCTGGAGCTGTACCACATAGGCCAGGCTCTCTGGCTCACCCACTTCCAGGGATCTCCCTCTCTCCTCCCAAGAGCTGGGACTGCAGTCACTCACCACCACACCTGGCTTTCTGTATGGGTGTTGGGAATCTGAACTCAGGCCCCTACACTTGTGAGGCATGTGCTTTACCAACTGAGTCATTTCTTCAGCCCAACTTCCTTCATGTTTTAGCTCTGTGACCTCGACTTGATTTGTTGGCCTCTCTGTGCCTCGGTTTCCCCTCCTGTGAAATGGGGATGTGGATGGTGTATGCTCATGTGACAGCTGCCGGCATTCATGACCCTCCTCTGGTAAAGTGCTCAGCACCACAGCTGGATACTAGCTTGAAATCAGACATTTAACTTGTTCCTACCCTGGACACCTCCTGTCCCTGGGTAACACTTAAATAGCACAACTTGAGCCTGAAGTCGTGACGGTTGTCCTGGCTTTTCGACTAGCATGTAACTAGAGCCCTGAGACTATTCAGTCTTCCAGACTCAGTTTCTCCCGAGTGCCTGGCCTGGAGGCAGCTCAATGTAAAAAAAAAAAAAAATGTGGCTTCCGTAGCAGACTGAAAAATGGCATCCATGCCTTCCTCCCAGGAGCCTGTGTCTGTGTTACCTGACCCAGAGAGAGAGACTCTGTAGGTGGAATTCTTGAGATAGCAAAGGCCTCTGGATTGTCCAGATTGACCTTAAATGTTGGACAAATGTCCTTGTAAGGGTTGGGCGGGGCTGATTTGACTCATAAGAACGTGATTAAACGTAACCACAAGCCACGGAATGAGGACAACCTAGCAAGAGACAAGAAATGGAGTCTCCCAGAGCCCCTGATTGGAGGGTGGCCTTGCTGCCACCATAGTTTTGTCTCAGTGGGACAGATTTTGGGTTTCCAGTCCCATGGCTGTAAGAGAATAATAAATCTGTGCTGCTTCAAGCCAAAGGCTCTCCGTAACTGAGTGCAGCGGTCCCTGGAGGCGATGCAGACCCCTGCGCCCTGCTCCAAGGTTAGAAGAGGCTCCCCATTCTGTGTTTACCTCATACCTTCAGTTCAGTGCCGGGCAGTCTTGAAATATGCCAACCATTACTTTTCTCATTACTGTGGCAAAATACCTGACAGGAAGCAACTCCAGAAGGGAAGGAAGGTTGTGTCTGGACTCACAGTTGGAGGTTACAGTCCCTCACAGTGTGGAAGTCCAGTTGGCAGGCCACTGGTCACATGGCATCCCCAGTCGGGAAGCCGAGAAAGGTGAATGCTGCCTCTCAGCTCACTTTCTCCCTTTTATTCAGTCTCGCAATCCACCCATCTCCCCTCTTCAGTTAAGCGTTTCTGGAAATACTCTCGCACGCCCAGAGGTGAATTTCCATGGTGATTCTAAATCCTGTCCAGTAGATGATGAAGATGAGCCATCACACACTGTGCCAACACCTGGCAGAGCGAAGTCAGCGGTGGCGTGGGCAGAGCCCGCAGACTCCTTGCATCTGGCCACATGGCTTGTTAGCGCCTATCCTTCAGTCCCTCAGCCACTGCTGTTTCTAACACAAACAATGCAGACAGGACTCTCTGAAGGAGAGGCTAGCTCCAATGCACAAGGTGTCAGGCATCGTTAAGAGGGCCAGCCACTGCTCTGTTTTGCCTGTTCCTGCTGCTCCTTACCTCAGTGTCTGCTCTTATTTCAGAAGAGGCGAGCGAGATGTTTGACTCTGTTTTGATACCTCTTAGGCAAAGACCAGCAGATGACAGCCATTTCTGTCACACGGGAAAAGACAGAGGAAAGCTACCTTCCCTGGGATATTGCACATCATACTGGTATCACGGCATTTAGACAAGCTCGGGTGAGCTTGGTTCTGCGCGACTCCTTCGTCACCACAGAGCTGGTGGTTGGGGCAAGCCTTTTCTCTAGGATGTCCCCTGAGTCTGGCTAGCCAGGGTCTCGTGACCTCCTCCTCCTGCTGCTGCTGCTGCTTGTGTGGCAGGGGCCCATCCACAGCGAGCAGACAGGGCATCAAGTGTGCACAGCGAGGGCCCTCGGGTTTTCCAGCACTCACAATGATTTGTGCGTCAGAGGAAGAGCCAAACCTGAGGAGGGGGGAGAGAGCTGCAAGAGGTCGAATTACCAGTAGAGAATTAATTGTGTTGATTTTTATTTTTTTTATCAAGGTAAAATTCATATAATATAAATATTAACCATTTTTGTTGTTTTTTTGTTTGTGCTACTGGAGAGCAAACTTCTAACTAAATTAACCATTTTAAAATGTACAACTTTGTGACATTTAAGGCACTGATAATGTTGTGCAAACACCCCTTTTCTGTATTTTATCTACACCCATTGAGTAGATGAGCTCTGTACTAGTTACTCTTCTGTGGTTGTGACAAGGTCCCTAAGAGCAGTAACTCATGGGAAGAGGGGTTGATTCCTGTTCACAGTTTGAGGGATCCCATTCTTCAGGGAAGGGAGGTGCATAGTGGCTAGGGTCATAGGAGTGGCTGAGTCCGTGGTGGCAGGAGCTTGTAGCTTGAGCTGTCATTGACACTGAATCAGGAACCAGAGCAAATATGTACCTTCAGCACACCTACCTCCAGTGACCAACTTGTAGGATGTCTCCCACCTCTTAAAGGTCCTGTAACCTCTCACAACAGTGTCACCTGCTGGGACCAAATGTTCAAACACATGCACTCATGGGGGACATGGCTTCACAGCATGCTTCATTTCCCCTCTTAGATGCAACTCTTGGTGATCAGAATTCACCCACTGTCTCCACGGACTTCCTGTCTGAGACACTCTGTTTAACTGGAGTGATCTAACATGTGGCTTTTTGTGACTATCACTTTACATAATGACGTTCACTGGCACATGTTCCCATGGCTGTATAACAGTCCTTTCGATGAGTAGGACAACATTTTCTCTAGATTGTCCAGCTCAGCACTGTCCATGGTCAGCAACCCACCCAGTCAAGGTCCTTAATCCAACCACACCTGCCAAGTCCCTTGGCCATGTGCAATAATAGTCTCAGGTCCCAGGGATCATGAGGTCCTGAACACTCTTGGGACTGATGTTCAGTCCAGTACATATATGAAGAGCTGGAGGTCAGTTAGGAGTCAGCTGTGAGACCTGAGGCTCAAGGGTGCCCCAGGAAAGGGCATGGTGTGTACAAAGAGCCCAAGGCAAGCAGTCCTCACCCTGGTATGTGTGGGATGGAAAGAAATGCTTAGTCTTTGTTGGTCAAATCAAAACCTCACGTAAGTCCTCAAAGGACAATGCCAAGTCACTAAGAGTTTTGGAAATGGGGTGCTGTCTACACAACACATTTTGGGAAATGGGGTACTGTCTACAGGGCATTTCGGGAAATGGGGTACTGTCTACATGGCTTTTTTGGGAAATGGGGTGCTGTCTACATGGACTTTTTTGAAGTCCCTGTGGACACTTAGTAGGTCAGCCAAGAACTGTGCATTCAAGAAGATACTAGGAAGCTGCTTGTCACAGAGGATGCTTGGAGGATCTGAGAGACAAGCACACAGCTATAGACACTCTGGCTCTGTCCTCCCCTCTGAAGAGTGACCAGAGACGGGAGTTTATCAAGCAGAGCACTTGCCAAGAGCTAGGGGTGGTGTGCAGCATTTGACATTGTAAATGTTGCGTACATGGGAGGAGCCGATTTTATGCTCATTGCTATAGAGAAAAAACCTGGACTTGTTAGTGTGGAACACCAACATGAGTCATAAGCAAGCAAGCCAAGGCACCAGAAGGGCTTGGTGGGGGAGGGAGCTGGCTTTTCAGCCAAGCACTTGCTAGACAAGTACAGGGACTGGAGTTCTGATCCCCAGAACCCACATAAAATGCTGGGTGGGTTGGAAACCGGGGATCCCCAGAGCAAGCTAGCTAGCGAGACAGGCCACATCAGTGAGCTCCGGGTTTGATTGAGAGACCTTGACTCAGTGAATAAGACAGAAAAGCAATGGAAGATGATTCCATAGCTTCAACCTGAGGCCTTGACACGCATACACACGCATGTACCCATGTATCTACACATGTGTGTCCCCACACATGCAAAAACATGCATACATTTACATGTACATCGCACATATGAAAAATAAAAATAAGATTAACAGAAAGAAGAATCCAGTGTGATGATGAACTGACTTGGCCAAGGAAGTTGTAGATGGCCCATTGGATGAGTCAGGCTGGCCTGGAATTAACTGGTCTAGTAGAGCTAGAGAAAGCACTTTGGAAAGAGAGAGGAGCTGGAGCCAAGGGCCTGTGGCCATTGTAAGAACAGTATAGGAAAGAGAGAGGAGAAGGAGGCTCATCAGGCAGGCAAGAGCCTGGGCACAGCTAAGGCTGGAGACAGGCCGGGACTGAGCCCTGTGTAAACTGGTCGACCACAATGACTGATTGTGTCTTTCTGCTGATACAAACAGGAAGCCCTTACCAGTGTGTCCAGCCTGTGACCTGTGGCACAGCCGCCCCAGGATAGCTATGAAGGTGGCCTGACAGAATCACAACCCTACTTACAATGAGACAGGATTTTTTTTTTCTTTTTTGCAGTTTCTTTTTTAATTACATTTACTTGGTAGGGGAGGGTGGCATACATGCCACAGGGTGGGTAGGGAGGTCAGAGGGCACCTAGCAGAGATTGGTTCTCTCCTTCTATCGCATGGGACATGGGAATCTACCTCGAGTCTTCAAGGTTGGCAGCAGGCGTCTCTACCCACTGAGCCACCTTGCCAGCCCTGCAATTTCCTTTTGTAACTCAGCTGCGCGGTCCTTGAGTGTGAAGTCTGTAGATGACAACATCAGTTGCGGTGTCTAAAGGTTGACATGTCCGTGCCTGCACAGGCTTTGAGTGATGGGAGAAACCTCCACAGCTGTGTTTTGGAAAGATCACGCTGGCTTGAAGTGAATGCGAAGGAAGGCTGGAGAGAGGAGAAAGAAATCCAACAGCTAGGAGGCTGTGATGTCGATCCCAAGAGAAAGTGATGGCCCAGGTCACTGACCTCACAGCAGAGACCCAGGGAAGGTGCAGCCTGGGGGGCTGCTTGGGAGGGAAAACCCACAGCACTTATGACAGGCAAAGTGTGAAGGATGACAGCAGGACAGCTGGCGGGGGCGCCACTCGAATTCTTGAGTGACGCAATATGAATTTGAGATGGGGGTGGGAGTTGCAGGTGACTAAGGCCCCTGACCCTCCTGGTTGAGTGGTTGACTGTCTTATTGGGGAAAAAAAGGGTAGTGAGGAAACAGTGAGATTTTCAGGCTGCACAAATACTGAATGGAGTGACAGCTTGAAGACTTGAGTAACAAAACGGCTCCCAGCTATGATGACCCGGAGCGGTCAGATGGAAGCACTGGAAACCACGGCTGAGGAGCAGGCATTCCATGAAGCCATGGTCCTGGGGGCCCAGCAATACATCTCGTCTACAAGGCTCAAATTTAACAAGACTTTGTCAAGCGAGTAGATAAAACTCAACAGTAATCTCACAGGACTCTCCCCCCACGCCAACAGAGACGTAAACTGACTCATTTATACAATGTGTCCTGTTCTGTTTGGTCCTGTGGAAATCCGTGAACAGAGCTTAAGACTGGAGACTAAAAAGCAAAATGCAGTACATTTGCTGTGAATAACTTACTTAAATTTTTCCCTCATCTGGGAGGTCTGAGTGTCTGATATGCTCTCAGAACATAATTTGGAAGATAGACGATTTGTTCTTAGCTGTGAGATGATGCGGTGTAGCTAGGAATGGAAGAGGGACCATTTAGCTACGGCAGAGAACTTGCATAAGACTCCCACAGTGCAGGACTTCTCAGAGCCTTTATTATTCTCCTAGAAGCATCTAGGATATTCTCAGTCTACAGAAAAGAAAGCAAGTAGCAAGGGTTGTTGGCACAACCCAGCAGGTAAAGGCCTTGCAGCAAAGCCTGATAACCTGAGTTTGATTCCCCAGGACCCACACGGTGGAAGGAAAAAAACTATCAAGTTGTCCTATGGTTGCACATGTATACAATGGCATACACACACTCGTCTCCTCTCTCTCTCTCTCTCTCTCTCTCTCTCTCTCTCTCTCTCTCTCTCTCTCTCTCTCCCTCCCTCCCTCCCTCCCTCCCTCCCTCTTTCTCTCCCTCTCATTTTTAAAAAGAAAAAAGAAGTCAAGAATAGGTACTTATACTCATGACTAATCTAGTGGCATTTTAGGGGAGGAATAAGTTCATGGTAGACAGATTGCTTTGATTTTTATCATACCAAGCACTACCCCAGTAGAAGGGGCTGTATCTCCAGAGTATATCTTCAGAATACTTGAGCAGGCTGTAAGACCATCCTTCCCATGCTCTCTAACGTATTTCTAGAAGGATATTATTTTATACCATAACTATATTCAAGATTCTGCCTACTTCTATATTGCCTGCCTAGGAATTTAATTCTGTTGTCTGGATGGGGGAAGTCGGCTTCCTCTCTCAGTTATTGGCCAAATAATAAATGTTGACGTAGCTGTGCAATAAAAATATGCCCTCTATAAATTGCCTTGTTTGTCATTAAGATGTTTCCTAAACAAGTTGGCTACACACTATGTTTTTGTCAGACACTCGCAGCAATCTTAAATTACCTGCTGTGTCTATACATATTCAGTGAGTCATAACAGTACTGTGCCAAGTGGCTTGGGAGAAAATCATTTATACAGATTAGAAGCGGCTTTGGAGGCCCCCCCAAGCTTATAGCTGGGCTGTACATAAGTGAATTTGTTTCTGGGTATCTTCGCATTATCGCTCTTTGGATTTATCCGGGTCCCCTCCAACTCCCAGATAACCGTCATCAGTGTCATCCAGGACAAGTCACACTCTTCCCATCAACATGGACAGTCTAGTAGGATCTGGAGACTATAGTGACCAAAGGCCCATTGACCTGGCAGAGGGAGAAAAGTGTGTTCTCACTGAAGGGGCTTTCCTTCTTCACTGAAGAGGTTTCAGCCCCCAAACTCCAATGCTACTTCATAGTCAACGCATAGAGAGAAGCTTGAGGGCCACTTTAAAGGGATGGACTTGTCAGAGCAGAAGCGGGGGGTACCAGAGAGGAAGCATGGGTTAATTCTGACTTGGCATTCTTTGGTGATGGTGTGCATCTATGACTTGTGTCACAGGCATCTTAGAAAAGAAAGAATGAATATCTTTTTGGTGACAAACAAGGCAGAAAAGGGGACCCTGTTCAGCTACAGTGAGCAGTGTGTCGTTAAGACACACTGAGCAGGAGTGACCTATGAACTCAGCTATAGACCAAAGGCTGAGACTCTTGGCTAACGAGTCTGTGAAAAGCTCTCTGAAGTAAAGGCAGTCACCATGCCGAGTATCCTGCCAGCTTACCTCTCAGTTAATAGGGCACATGCTTGAACCATATCAACAGTTAGCTGATTTTACTCCCTTTCTCGTTGCTATGACAACATACCTGATGAAAGCCCCTTAAGGAAGAAGGGTTTGTTGTGACTCTCGGCATGAGGGTACAGTCCATCATGGCAGGGAAGGCATGGAGGCAGGAGGGTGTGTGCAATGAGCAAGTAGAGAGAGGTGGATGCTGGTGCTCAGCTCACTCTCTCCTTTTTATTCAGTCCAAGACCTCAGCCCATGGGACAGTGCTGCCCAGTGTGGCTTCCCTCTTCAGTTAAACCTTTCTGGAACCATCTTCACAGACATGTTCAAAGGTCTGTCTCCCGGGTGATTCTAAAATCCAGTCAAGTTGGCAGTGAAGGTGAACCATCACAACTGTCTGTTCTGAGGACCTCTCTGAGCTTTTGTTACACCAAAGACGCATCACAACACTCTGACACAGTCATCTGGGATGCAAGGAATCCCCCACACTTGGTTCTTCAAGGAAGACACCGACATCTTGAGATCTAGGATCTTGAGAACACCTTTCAGGGCATGCTAGTGTAGAGGAAAGCAAGAGCCTGATATCTCCCAGAAGCAAGAAGCTAGCTGAAGAGAGAAACCTGCTAGAGAAGGACAGAGTAGGCATGAGAGCTGTCTTCATGGCATGGCTGGCAAGATGGCAGTCACCATTACCTTGTCACTAGTTCTACAGGATCTAAGGGTCATGCCTTCATTTAGTCCTCATGGGCATTCACAAAGGTTGTACTGTCGTTTTTCCTGGAATACCAATGATGGATATGCAACACAACGTGGTACAGCCACCCATGGTTAGTAACACTTGTTCCTTCCCTAGGAACCAGGGAGGTATGCTTCCAGAGGGACAGATTAGAGTTCAACATTTGAAAAAGGACTCTCACAGCCGGAAATGGGCTAATCCATTAGAGATGCCCAGAGAGAACACTTGCACGGTTCAGGTCCCCCGACACAGTTCCCTGAGTTTCCCCTCCATAGCCATCTCTCATGTTTGAACTTTAGATACAATTCTCTTACACTTTAGGTGACAAGACTTCTTGGGAAGCACTTTATGTTACTCTGAAGAGATGCTAACTTGTTTAGTGAAGCATGGGCCAAAGCTGCAGACATAGGTCCATCATCTTCCTAACCCTCCCAAGGTGACCCCTCTCTGTTCTCTCCTCTGTCCCAGGACCGCAGGCCAATATTGTACCAGATTCTCAGCCCAGATGTTGGCTCCTGTTGAGTTCTGGCTCACATCAGAGTTGAGCAGTAACCAAGGATAGCTGTCATGAATTCAGCTATATCTGCTCCAGCTGCCTACTGAGCATCAGGGAGGTGCCAGGCAGTCTTCCTTAGAAACATTCAACCATTCCACTGGAATGTTGAAGATCTAGGATTGGGGGTAATGATGTTTTCATAAGGAGAATAATAGTGGAGATGCCGTGAGAACACAGTGTGTTATCTTTTCTCAAGTGGTCATTGTTCATTCTGGGTATACCTCATCTTCTCAAAACTCCCCTGCCTCCTGCACCTGGCCAGTCTTTCTCATCCTTTAAAACATGAATGGAAGTGTTCACAAAACTCTTAGCCATAGAGCTAGAGACTTTCACTCACCCAGGGCCATGTTTCAGAGGACTGATGGAATTTGGTAGATATCACTAGACCAGCCCATGTCTCTTCAGGCTGTGTTCATCCACCAACTGAACAGAAATTACTGCAGAGCCTAGAGGAAGCCCTAGCATATGACATCAAGGCATATTCCCCCAGCCCAGGGCAGGGAGCATGCTAGGGGAGTGAGAAGTAACTGGTGACATGGCTTGAAAAGCAGTGGTTTGCTTGCTCCTATACCTAGTGCTATCCTGCCTGAGGTGAGACTTCACCCCACCGCGTTCTGTGTCTTTGAAGATAAAGTAAGGCCATGGTCTAGGGGGTGGGCACTTCCCTGAGGCAGGGCTTCCGCTGTGAGCTAAGAAGTACAACACCTACTTGCCTTTCTCATCTGTCCCTGCGTGCTGTCCCTCGTGTCCACACTGAAAGCTGTCACTTTAGCTCTCATTACTATAGGTGTCAGAGTGGGCACCCTTTGACCCTTCCTCCGTATCTGACATGGTCTAGCCTTACGGTGCGAGCAAAGAGCTTGCCAAAACTTTAGCATCTGGGCCACCACTCCAGTCCTACTGGAACAATCTGCCTCTGCTCAAGATGTCCGGATGAAGTCTTTCCTGCTGAGGTACAGACACCAGCATTCCGAAACGGACTTCATTTCTCATCATCCTCCCAGAGCCCCTCTTCACAGCTCTAAGGTCCTGCTTCTGCATGTCTTCAGAATCCCAGGCAGATCTTCTATGCAACAGTGCCATAAAACACTGCCCCAGCCCAGGCATCCTCTAACTCCATGAGGTCTCTGAATGGCCAGGGGAGTAAGTTAGCCACAGATCATGGAAGGGACCTGGTCCAGCATTTTGGGGGCCGGGACCAGGAGTTCCCATTCTGACAAAGTTCCAGGTATGTCAGCGTCCCAAGGCAGCCATGACACAGTGAATATACCAGATGTCTTTAGAACAATAGAATGGCTTCTTTCTTGGTCCTAGAGGAATATCAGAGCGTTCATGTGGCCAGGCATTCTCTGACAGTACCAGGACATGTGTCCTTCCCTGCTCCAGACCGCAGTGTTTCCAGAAGCTCTTCCTGCTCTCTGGCTATCCTCTGCCTCACAGGCAAATCCACATCAGCTTCCTCTCAGGGTGCTTCTGGCTTCTGCTTTCCCTTTTCATATGGGTTGAAGATCATTCACATGACCTCATTTTTCCTCTTGTTTATCTCCATAGCAACCCCATTTCTAGATATGCTCACATTCCAAAGTACCGGGGACTCGGGTTTCAGCAAATCTTTGATGGCGTGATGCCTGGGGAGGCCACTTGGTCATTAAAGCTCTTGCTTTGCTGCAAGCATGAGGATCTGAGTTTGATCCCAAAACCCATGTAAGAAATGCCAAACATGGTGCCACATCTATCATCGCAGCAGGACCATCCCTAGGGCTCACTGGCCAGCCAGCCGAGCCTACTTGCCAAGTTTCATGCTGGTGATAACCTATCTGAAAAAAAAACAAGGTGGACAGTACCTAAGGGATGACCCCTGAGGTTATCCTCTGACTTGTGCATGCACACACATGTGCACACACACACACACACACAGTATTGTGGGGTCATAATTCAGTCCATTACTTCAGATAATGATGTTGGTCTCAGAGTTCCACTCTAAGAAATACTGCTTTACTCTGAATGAGGAGCCCATAAGAATGATGTTTATGTCTCTCAGCAAGTGCTATCCAGAGTCTGGTGTGCAACTCAGCACACAGTAGGTTTTCCATAACTATAGGTTAGAATAGTTAATATTCCTTCCACACAGACACTTGGCCTATGGGAAAAAAAAAAAAACCATTTCACATTTTACATTTTTCTTGATATTGCCAAAGACTTACCTTGCAACATTTCATATAGCAAGCAATCCATGTATATTGGGTTACTGAACATAACTGTCACTCCTTATTAACATTTTAAAAAGAACCTTCTTAGGTCCTCAAGTTTTTATTCCACCTTCTGGAACCAAATGGCAGGATGCTTATTAAACGACATAGCTCCTTTAATGGGAAATTAACAATCTACAAAACACCAAGGGTTCAGTAGCAGGAGTCTGATGAGCTAACGGGCCACAGTAATTTGTTGATTGCCCTGCCTTGATTCCCCAGTGAGAACCCATCTGTATTCAATAAGAACCACAAAATCTTCCAGAAAGAGAGAGCACTGCCTTTGAATTCTAGCAACCCCTAGCCTTGTCTTGAGCATCATAAATCACTGTCCTATTTCACCCAAGTCGGTGGATCCCAGCAGAGGGTAACCAAACTCCCTGGCAGCTATGGCTACGTCTGGAAACACAGCTAGGAGTAGCAGGCGAAAGCATGACTGGCATCCAGTGGGAGGTGCCTGGGGTGTCGCCCAGCATCCTGTGGTATATAGAACAATCCATCCATCCCCACAGATATCAGAAGGACCCAGACCTCTGCAAAAATTACATTGCCATGCTAAGCAAGAGCATGGAGTCCAAACCACCCCATCGTCAATGTCTCACTGCTATGGCCAAAACCAGGGATACCCTAGGAAACACAGAAATCCCATTCCCTGTCTGGCTGCTGGGAGTCAAGAGTTGGTCCCAGGTTGACACCAAGACATCTGAAGCCCTATTCTCTTGTGGAAAATGAGCCACGTTCTTTAGTATACATTTACCAAGCTCTGTGCTGGCTTTACATAGTCCTCTCCCAATGTCATGGAAGTAGATGCCATGATGGTTCCCATGGTGCAGATGAGACCAGCTTTGATGTTGAGTTGAGTCATGGGTCCCACATTACACAATGACAGTTGAATCCTGAAGTGTTAACAGAGTCTGACCCACAGAAGTCCCAGGCCTACAGTTATATTCTGGCTCAAACTCGGGCCCCTGTTCTGCTGTTTACCCATTGCATGGTCTGGGGCAATGGATATAACTTTTTGTTGTATGTCTTCTGCTAGATGAAGGTTAATGATATTACAAAGGGTTTCTACTGGTATTACAAAACTGGAAAAATCCTTTTCCCAGTCTCTGGCCACAAGTATAAACTCAGTAAGCTTGAATCTGTCTCCCCATTTCCAGCCATTATATATAACGGTATGGAGGAGGAAAAATTACTGAGTGTGGCATGTAATTCTCTTGGTTGATGTGACTTCCCTTAAACTAAATAGAAGATTCCATTTACTGGAAACAGACTTAATGATGAAGCTTTTATTCTGTTCACCTCCTTCAGGGAGTACTTAAAAATAACTCAAAAACTCACGGTTAGAAGCCCGAGTTCTTTACCCAATCGGGACTTAATTAGTCCTTCAGCAACTTCGCCCTCCTCAGAAGCTGCTCGGTGTTAAATCCCTCATGACCCTTGGGTGGGGAGCTGTAGAGGTCTCTCAAGCAATAGTTCAACATGCTCAATAGATGAAGAAGACTTTACAGCAAGAATTAAGGATTTTTAACAATTTTTATTTGGTTGGCAATGAAGAAGCAAAAATACATATTTTTGTAGATGTGCAAAATGAGAAACTTACAAATTTTACTCCTTTCTTCATGGAAAAGTGACCAGCTTCAGTCTGCTGTATTCTTCTGGGCTATTAGGGGAGGTTGTGTAGTTTAGCAACCTGGCTCTATCTTTCTCTTATTCAAGTGCCTGTGTGCAATGTCCAGACAAGGAAAGACACTGTAGGAGCATTCTTATGTAACTTATATCAGCATCTCCAGGATTTCTGCACCCCCAGCACCCCACACAGATTCCTTGCACATCTGCAGCTGCAGAAGGCGGCTCAGGTGACCCGGGTTAATTTGACTGGAAGTTTTATTTTTACCGTACCAACTAGTCCCCTCGCCTCTAGCCTGTCACATCTGCCCATGTTGTTACACGGATGACAGTGATGGCCCAGTGACAAAAAGGTAAACTTTTAGGACAGTGGGTCATTGGCCAGGGATGTCCTGCCATCCCTCTGGACTCTCCCCTGTGGCCTTCATCTTGTCTCTCCAAGTTTATCAATAATGTTTCTGCCACGCAGCTCCCTCCTCGCCTGCCGCCCGCTGTCTTTACAGCAAGATGGCTCCATCCTGTAAGACCCACTTCACACATGGCCACTTCCCTGCAACATTCTCCCACTTTCCCAGGGAAAGCTGGGCCTCCCTATGCATTCATTCATTCATTCATTCACTCACTCATTCACTCACTACTAATTCAGGTGCTGTTGTAAGTATGGGCTGTGGGAGTGGACAAGACAATGCTGAGCTGTGTTTACCCAATATAAAGTAAAACAGTGTTGGCATTCAGAAAGTTCTAGAGAAATGACTGGAAGAGGGCTTCAGGGATGGTGAGTCTCGATAAGGCACCCCGAGGAAGCTGTTCTGGAGTGAGATCCGGGGTGAAGTCTTTTTTTTTCAATTATGTATATGCGTGTGTGTGTGTGTGTGTGTGTGTGTGTGTGTGTGTGTGTGTGTGTGTGTGTATGTGTGTGTGTGTGTATGTGTGTGTGTGTATGTGTGTGTGTGTGTGTGTGTGTGTGTGTGTGTGTGTGCACATGCATGACTACAGTGCCCTCAGAAGCCAGATGAGGCTTTCAGATCCCCTGGCACTGAAGTTACAAGCAGCTGTGAGCAACCCGGCATGCTGGGAACTGAATTTGTGTCCTCTGCAAGAGCAGTGTGTGCTCTTAACCACTAAGTCATATCTCTAGCCTCCTGGAATGAAGTCATTGTAAGGACAGGGAAGTGTCCATCCTTGAGATAGCCCCTTGCTTAGCTTTAGCCTTCTGTTCCTGTGGGTCAAAACTTTTGTTTTACCTACATAGACTTCCCCAGGACTCTGGTGTCCTCAGCATTTCACACAGACTCTGTGTAGTAGGTGGCTACAGAGGACTGCTGGGAAGACGTGAGCTAACAGCCAAAAGCTTTGTTTCCCACAGTATTGCTTTTTCATTTATCAGACACGCCATTGGTTTCTTTTTCTCTCAGTCTAAGAAAAAAGCTATTGTTCCTTATCTCTCTGGCTTGGTAACATCCTGGAAACAAATATTTGGAAATCCACTTAGGAAATACATCATAAACTCTATGTAGCATCCTGGGAGTGGTACCATGCAGAACACTGATGGGGTCTAGGTTGAACTCACGTCTTATGCTATGACTCTTGATCATTGTATAAAGGAACTCAACTCAGGCTGGAGGGTGGCTGAATCTGGGAGACTCAGCAGCTGAGACAGAGGATTAGCCTGACTCTACCTCAGGAGACTGAGAGCTCTGGGTGCATCAGCAGTGCCTTCTGTGGTGTTTACGGGGCTATTGTTACTGTGTAATCTGCCACTTGGACCATCAGATAGAGATTGCCACAACCCTGTGGCCATTCTGCAGACGGCCCATGCCCGGTACTCAGGAAAGATGAATAAGTTGAATCAAAGTCATAGAAGCCGCAAAGACAGGGACCCTTTCTGGTTCTGAAAAGTCACGACTTAAAGGTCAAGAACTAAGGTTGACTTTAATCTTTTAAAACGTGTTTATTTATTTTATGTATATGTGTGCTTTATCTGCATATAAGTCTGTCTACCGGATTCATACAGTGCCCATGAGGCCACAAAACAGCAATGGAGCCCCAGAACTGTAGTTACAGATGGTTGTGAGCCACCATGTGGGTTCTTGGGGTCACACCAAGGTCTTCTGCAAGATCAGCCAATGTTCTTAACCACTGAGCCATCTCCCTAGCTCCAATCACCTTGAATCTTCATCCACTGGACTGTCTCTGCCTTTCTTCATCCTTCCCACAGGGTGTCTGTGTCAGGCACTGTGGTAGGTAGGGGGGAGTTGGCCTGGGCTGGGGCTTACACAACATGACCCCTGCAGCCTGTGGAGCTCAGGGTCTTGACAGAATGTCAGGCTTCCATCAAAAGGTGATGGAGGGAGGCAGAGGATCTGACTTCAGTAAAAGCCAGGAAGGAACAGTGTTGACTGTGCTGAGGACCAGGATCTGGGAACCAGGGCTGGCTGGGAAGCCTGGGCCTGGAGAAAAAGCTTGTGTGCTTGCTCCAAACACTGGGAAAGATGAAGTGTGCAGGAAGTGTCGGGGGAGGGAGCATAGGACACAAAGGAGTTTTTCTGGGATCCCAGACTAAGTGGACAGCAGTGGGTTGGACAAGAGGACAAAGCCATTGAGCATAGGTAGTCATCTTTAGCTCCTGCTGCCACCCTCAGAGCGCTGGGCAGCTTTCAAAGAGTTTCCACAGAGCAGATTTTAGTATTAATTTCTACCTGGAAGAAGGGTAAGGAACAGACAAGGGGCGGGACAGATTCCAGGAAGAAGAGGGGAGCAGGTGTCCAGGTGACAGGGTGATCACCGAGCCCTAGAAGTGGGGCATGTACTGACCGGTGTGCAGAATCAGGAGACTCTCAGATGGCAAGCTCAGCAGGCCCCCACGGAGCTACTGAAGATTGGGGGTCCTGAGCTGGGGTAGCCCTGCCCCCACTCCCCAAAGGGCACAGACTAACTGGGGAGTTTGGGTGCTAACAACTGAGTGGAGGACGATGGGTGCTTCTGGCATCCAGGATGTTGCTGATATCCTCTAAGGTATGGGGCAGCCCTTCTCCCACAGTCAAGATTTTTCCAGGCACCAGAATGAATGCACTAAGGTTGACAGGCCCAGCTTAAGGGGAGAAAGACAATGAACATGGTTCAAGATAACTGCCGGGCCACTGTCTTGCTCACAGGTGACCGGGCATGCTCTGTGTCATCTGGGAGCCTGGAGATCTACTTCCGCCTGAGGAGATGGGGGTGTGAACTGAATGAAGATCATATGATTAGTGTCTGGGGCATTCAGTGACACTCAAACAGAGCAATGCTTGTTTTCCTCCCAAATCATCATCAGCCCTGGGAAATCACCCTTCATCTGTCTGTTACGGCCATTCCCAGGCTCCTCCGGATTCCCCCACCCTATCCCTTAACTTTCAGTATCCCACCCTCTTCCTTCTGCCCTCAAAGAGAAGACTAAGGGCCCTTTGCGATTGGAGGGTTTTACTAAATGGCTGTGAAGAACTAGACAAAGGGACAGACGTTTGCCAGCTGTCACTTCTAAGTCCTGTGCTCGCCTCCTCCTCTGCCATCATCTCCTCAAGGAAACTATAGAGGAAGTGTGATTGCTGTCCCCCTTGTCTACATAATACCTTTCCCTGTCTGGCTATGTTCTTGTCAGCCTGCCTGTGAATCAAGAATACCCTGAACACTCCGAGGAGCCAAGTGACCCATGGGAGCCAAGCTGACCCTCTGTTCATTTGTCACTGACTGCTTCTTTCCGTGACGGCTGTGACAGGAGCCTTGGGTACACCTGGGAGGGTCGGCGTGAACCTGTCAGTCTGTCCCCAGAAACAGCTCCCTCCCATGTCACTCCGGTCACCCCACCTCTTCTTCTTCCATTGTGTAAAGCGTCTATTTGGAAATCAAATCTCAGCTAGAGAGGAAAGGGCCCTCAGAGCCAAGCACCCTGTCGTTATTTTAAAGAGATTGTGTTGTATGTAAGCCGGGCAGCCTGCAGCAAGGGGAACAAAGAGGGTGTCAGCCCTCTTCAGGCGCCAGACCACCTATCATATCATATGCTCTACCAGTTTGCACCTCCAACTGTCCCCTTTCTGGGGTCCCCACTCTGGCTTATGATGATATTCCAGCCCCCAAGACCCCAGCACTGTGACCACAGCTTTCCTTCTTAAATCACATTTATTCACACTACATACACACACACACACACACACACACACACGCGCGCGCACATACACACACACACTATACACACACGGGGGGAAGGGGAGAGAGAGAGGGAGAGAGGGAAGAGAGAGAGAAAGAAGGGAGGGGAAAGAGGAGAGAGAGAGAGAGAGAGAGAGAGAGAGAGAGAGAGAGAGAGAGAGAGGAGAGATCAAGTCAATGAAAGGACTCTGGCATTGAATTCCCAATAAGAAAAGGCAGAGAGAAACTTGTCATCTAAAGAAAGAGACGTTCTTTGAATCCTTCCAAGGAGCTTAACAAGAGGAGAGACATAGGTTCAGGTTCCTGTAATCAAGGAATTTATAACTGTGGGTAGCACTTGCAGGGGAGAGGATCAGAGGAGGAGAGAAAGGAAGGATGCTGGGGGGATCAGCTGGCTGGAACTGTGTGTCTGTGGTGGCCTTTTCTGCCCATCTTCCTGATGTCATCTGGATCCTTACATAGAAATAAGGTAAGATTTGTCCTGAGTAGATGCTCACTCATAGTGGGAGGCACCTTTACCTCCAAGTGCCAGAGGTCACCATGCCAACTACTTAGGAGCCAACTTTAGCCCATGGATACACTCTCCTGGGAGCTATGTTCTGCACAATGACCTTGTGTGGCTGTCTTGCATCTGTGCCCAAACACTGGCTAAGCCCCAAGCATTTGATAGAGACAAACACAAAGGCTTGTGGATCCCCTCCAGCAGCAGCTTACAGCAAAGCAAACTGGAAACATTGTAAGCCTGACAGAAGCCCCCTTTGGCCCTGAGATACTGGTGGAAGCTTCCAGAACTCATGACAAAGGCTTAGAGTACCTGCTTTGATGTCTTCATCCTCCTGTGTGGAATACGGGCTGATGCATGAGAGTACATGATGCAGAGCTGTAGGTAGTATTCGGTGACTGAAGGTTGCTGACCGTCATATCACGATGACAGACACAGTTGATTGACAGATCATTTGCCACACTGTGAATCAGACAGCAGATCCTGCCCCTCATGGAGGAGCTGGCCTGTGTGTGCAAACTGGCATACAGGGAGAGTTCCAGGGACTCTACTGTGGGTTCCTGGTGACAAGGAAAGATAATATCCCCACCATGAATACCTAGCAGTACTTTTATGAAAATACCATTAGGGCAGGGATCATGTCTGTCCAGCTCACTGCTGTGTTCTGAGTGGCTGATACATAGTGGACATTCAATAAACATTCATTGAATAAATAAAGCAATGAAGAACTGAAAGCCATCTTGTTCGGTCCCTTTGGGAAAGTTGTCATACTTCTCTCCTGCTCCCTCCCCACCAATTCCCATCAACCCTAGGAGCACAGCTCTGGTGCACCTGCCTGACATCTCCTCCAGAACTAATTAGCTCCTCCCATAGTTTCCCTGATGAGGGAGTCGCTGTCATCAAGCCCCTGACTCCCTCTAACATAATTTCACCATGTTAGAGCCCAGGTTCAAAGAAATGAGCTAAGCAAATGCTTTGAGCATGAGAAGCACTGTCTGGCCATTGCACCTACCTCCTCACTACATCCCCAGCTGGTGTCCTGTTTGATGTCAGGTCAGGGAATCTCAGATTCCAAGTACAAGGAATGTGCTCTCTCTAGAAGGTTGCCTGTGGAACCTGGCTGGGCATATTCCCTTGGTCTTGAGTATTCTTTCCCTCTGTAGGGAACAGTTTGGCATGTGGGGGTCATTTGAGGCCCTCTGAGAGTGGGAACCAGTGGTATATGCTGAAGGCATGGTATCTAGAAAATGCAAAGGCAGGTGTTGAAGAGATGTCAGTACATGGGCAGCCGGTGACTACCAATCATCAGTTCCAATTGCCCGGTGTTCCCACCCGAAGTCCTCTCTACCTAGTGCAGCCTTCTGTCTCTTGGCCAGGCATTAAAATAGAGCAAATGCAACACACTGATGCTGCAGAATGTAGACAGAAGAAATGCCACAAAAGTTCAAAGGACTTCTTTCCAGCTAGAGGAGTACACATCACTCTGAGAAGCTGCCTAATTATTGGTAATTATATCCAAAAATAGTCTGGCTATCAGGTTGAGGAATTGCATCTTAAAGGAATTAGCCACTAGAGAATGAATGGTGAAATATAGTTACAGAGATGGTGCATGGGTGGAAGAGAGCACCCAGATTCCCTCTCTGGAAGCATGTGGTCACGCGTGGTCACACTTGCTGAGGGAGCATTTATTATAGCAACACAGCAAACAGAGCTCAGCTTTGATGCCCATTCCACCCACCGCCAACCCTGTCACTGGGAACAGCTCTTGCACGTCCCAGACAGTGGAGAGACATGGGAAATACTTCTACCACTCTGGCATGGCAGTCATCCCTCATTTATCAGAGGAGCCATCTTGTCACAGGATTCCCCATGCCTCCTGCCACATTCAAGCAGGAGGAAAATGGGCCCAGTGTCAGCTGATGCAGGGGACTGCTCAGCAAGGGCCATGTGCAGGTGTCTCCTGGCCTGTGTCTATTCCCATGCCCTGCCACCATCCACCACTATCCAGCGTACAGCTCGGCACAAGAAATGTGCCATGGTGGCAACCCACTGTCATCAGCAGCTTGTCAAATTATGCATGCTATTCTGTGTTGAAACAAACTAAGCTGCCGGAAAGCCTGTTCCTGCAAACAGCAGTTTTGAGCAGTCTGCCAACAGGCTCCCTGTATGGCCCTTTGGCATAGACAATCAGTTCTGGAGTTCCGTCTAGGGAGATGGGGAGGGGTGGGTGCCTCCTAGGTCTCACCATTCTTCGACTGTTACCTTTGATCTCAGTGTCCCTTTGTGGTTGCCTGTCTGGCCATAGGAGCACAAATTCCAAATATGCCTTGCCGCTTGAGACTTGAGTGAGTAGAGAGACCATTAAGGTCTCTTTGATCACTCTGAGTGACAGACATTCCAGATAATGCCATGTAACAGAGGAGCTTGGGGCAAGGGCTTGACTATCTGCCAGTCACCTACAACCAAGGTTGTGTGCCTTGGCTGAAACCTGGGGCCTGGGTGGTGAGCATTGAGCGCTGAACCATGTGCGATTGCAGGGTACAATGTGAAAAGAGGATGATGGCTAGCATTCACACAGTTAGCGGGGGGTGGATAAGTATAGTGAGAGAGAATCCTAGACAGACCTGGGCCAGCTCTTGGAAGGATATTAGTGTTGAGGTCCACCACATTTGTTTTTGCAAGCCCTTACAACAAAGTGAGTCCACGCTGGCCAGTAGGGTATTCACAGACTACACCAGTGCAGCTGAGACTGGGTAGCAACAGTGAGTAGAAAGCATTGATTGATTGATTGATTGATTGATTGATTGGTTGGTTGGTTGATTGATTGTGTATGTGTGTGCAAGTGTGTGTGCTTGTGTGTGTGGGTGCATGTGCGTGTGCATGTGCGTGTGCGTGTGCGTGTGTGTGTGTGTGTGTGTGTGTGTGTGTGTGTGTGTGTGTGTGTATGTGTGTGCAAGAGGCGGGATCTCCTGTATCTCCAGCTATCCTTGAACTCCTTGTATAGCCAAGAATGATCTTGAACTCCTAATCCTCCTGCCTCTACCTACCGAGTGCTGAGATTATAAACTTGTGCATCCAGTTAATCTGGTATTGAGAATCCAACCTAGAGTTACATGTATACTGTACAGGAACTGTACCAGTTGAGCTATATCGCCAGACCAAGACTGATGCCTTTACAGGAACTCCTCCAAGAGTTCCTGGGCTTAGTAGTCCATACCTGTAATCCTGGCACTTGGGAAACTGAGGCAGAAGGACTGCCAAGAGTTTTACAGAGTCAGTTCCAGGCTAGCCTGAGCTATAGAATGGGACTCTGACTCAAAAAAAAAAAATGAATGTAGGAAGCCTTCAACAGCCAGGGGCATGCATAGAGGTATCAGATTGCACATGCCACACCTGAGAAAGAATTTTCCACCAGAAGCAAAGCTCAGAGACACAAACTGGAGGAATTTATGAGCATCTACATCTGTCTGTTGAATGTGTCGGCCTCTCTCCTGACTGGCTGTGCCTTGGGCAGCATCCCTGTGTATAATGGGTGCCTAGTGCATGAATAATGTATGTGTGATGTGTGGGTGTCACTGCTTAAAATAAGGAGCATGGGGCACAGGTCCTGGGCACTTTAAATAATTTACATTTTAAATCTGCATTGAGTCGGAGAGTGATTGGAACCCGCATCTAACATTTATGAACATAAGTGAAACTTGTTGTTTTTTTATTTTCTGAAGCCAAATTGTCTCTTTTCTATGAGTTGGTGTTGGAGGAAATGTAACTGTATCTGCTGGACTTTGTTGGAATGGCTACTGCTTAGAGTGAGCAACCTGAGCCCTTGTTAGGAGTTAATGAGAGCAGTGAAGAACTCGCTCTGGGGAAAGGCTACATTTTGAGTAACTACCCATGTGGTGAGCTGGGGAAAGGGAATCTGCGGTCTTAGTCAGGGTGCTGGCATTTGAAGCTGGTAATGCTCTATACTCAGTGTGGGAGTAGAGACATTGGTCAGTGTCTAGCACTGTGAAGAACCACTGTTCACTTCCCGTGTGGCTTAGAATCCCAATGTAAGTGAGGCTGGGTACAGCATGGAAGGATGGCCTACCTAGGAGCTCAGGAGCTGTTGATGGGAAAACAAAGTTGTTCACTTTGACCACTGCTGTTGGCATTACATCCATAGGAACTAGAAAGTCCAAATGCAGATGGGGAGTGGATAAATCCTTATAGACACTAAGAAGGCAATCCAGTGGCCAGTGACAGCCATCATGATGCTGTCAAGTTGACCCTGGACCAGGTCCTGTGCTAACAACCACCTCAGTGATACCATTTTATTTCATCTTTATTTAAAAAAAAAACATGACAGGCACCTGTATGTCCCCATCTTTGCGGATAAGAACTATGGGACGGCCAAGCAACTCTTGCTGTCAGAAAGAGCAGAATCTCTGAATCTGAGAAAGTGAACAGCCATCCACAGATCATCTCTAAACTGACGCTGCCATGTCTCCCAAGACCTCTGATTCAGAAACAGCTTTCATCATGAAAAATGAAAGAATATATGGCTGTGGGAGATGACTCAGTCAGGGAAATGCTTGCTGCATGTGTTGAGACCTGAGATTGGATCCTCAACACCACATAAAACCCCAAGTGTGGTATCAACACTGCATAGACTTGATTCTCTCTTTCCACTATGGAGGGTCCTGGGGATCAAACTCAGGTCATTAAACTTCATGGCAAGGACCTTTACCTACTCAGCCATCTTAATAGCCCAAATATTGCACATTTTATGTACACAAGATGGAATATTATTCAGCCATTTAAAAGGAGTAAATCTTGCCATTTGAAATTACAATTAAAATCTTGCATGCATCTGTGGGACACTGTGTTAATTAAAATAATCTAGACACAAAAGGACAAATGAATAGAAAGCAGCCAAGATTATAGAAGCAAAGTGTGGAGTGGGACTTGCCAGGAGCTAGGGAGAAAGGGAAACAGGGTCTTTAGTCAAAGGGAACCAAGACTCAAATATACAATGTGGACGACTCCTAGGGGTCTGGTCTACAGAGCAATGCCTATAGTGAACAATACCATATTGCAAACGTAAACATCTGCCAATGGACGTGATCTCAGCTGTGTGTTCCTATAGTACATAAAAGACAGTAACAACAGAAAATAAAACAGTCAGAGGCCGGGCATGGTGGTGTACACTTGGAGCCTAGCCACATAGCAAAGCGGATTGTGGGTTCAAGGACAGCCTGTGCTACATACTGGGACTCTGTCACAGATCACTCTGTCAGGATATGAGGAACCCCTTCCAGATGATGCACAGTCTGTATCGGTGGTGTTGTGTGCAGGTTCACTAGAGAAGCAAAGCCAATGGAGTGTGAACATGTTGTAAACAGGATTTATTAGGTCATCTTACATGATACAGGCTGAGTATCCAACAATAATGAGCATCTTCATCCTGGGTAGGCAGAGAGTCTGGTAGCTACTCAGTTCGCAGACAGGGATGTCTCAGGATCCAACGAAGCACTAAAGGCCTGGAAGATTTCCGGGGAGCTGCTGCTCTTCAGTCCACGTTGGAAGGCCAATTAAAATTTGATGCCAGCAAAGAATGGCAGGGGCAGCAGCAGCAATAGATGTAACTCAGGAAGAAGAGCAGGCAGGCAGGCAGGCAGGCAGGCAGGCGGGCGGGCAGGCAGGCAGGCGGCATCTCTTTTTCTCTGGACTTCTTCATCTCTGGGATGCCCATCGGGAGGTGCTGCCTGCTCTGAGCAGGGCTTCTCCCCTCAGTTAATATTCTCAGGAAACGCTCTCAAAGACACCCCCAGGTGTGTCTCCTAGGTGATTCCAGCTCTGACAAGATGTCACAAGATTAACCAACACACATAGTTCAAGGATGTGTTCTTATCTGCAAACTTACCTCATTGTGTAGAGTGGATAAGCACACCTTTTGGTATGTCAGTGTGGCTGGATAAGGCAACAGTTCTTTTTAAAACCACATCCTCACTTCATTACAGAACCTCAGATATGTAGACAAGGCCACGTGCCTCTGAGTCACCATCCACACAGTCCTCCTTCTTGGTTCTCTTGTGGTCTCCAACACTGATACCTCCTACCCAGTGAATATGAAGCAATTTCTCTTTAACATGATTCCCAGAAGTGAACATTTTATTCCAGTACCCATTGCTTGGTTACCCTTAGGTCTTAGCAAGGATCATCCAATGCTCAGGAATAGAAACCCAACTAACCACTTTGAGAGAAAAGGTAGAGACTATACCCCAGACTCCAGGGAGAGGCAAGCTGGCAAGTCCCATGCATGAGGTCCTTAGCATGTCTCTAACTCCAGGGAGGAGACCCAGGAGCCTTCCAGAAAGTGTTCTGCCTTAAGGTGAATTCGCTGAGTTAGCTCTGTTGACACATCTGTACCTTGCTACTTAGTTTCTTGAAGTTTCCATTTCGGATTCACAGAGATGCACATGACTGAAACAACCTTAATCATGCTTCCACTTTGGGCGGAGCCCACCTCTATCCCAGTAAGCTTTGGTCATGTGGTGAGGACACCTGGTCCACAAGGCTGCCCCCTCCAGGGCTGAACAGATTACCTTAGAAAGTGAAGGGCCTGTCTAGCAAATCTGCCAACCCATAAAGGCATGCTGATGCTTTTACAATCTATTCCTTTTATTCTGTCTCCCTTCAAACTTCCTGCGACTCCCAGACCAATATATCTCTTTTGATTTCACTGCTGTTCTCTCCTCCTTTGGGGTAAAAGCCTTTCAAGTTTTCTCTGCTTCAACAGATACTAAGAGACAGGGAAGAGGCACTATCAAAATATATTTCCCTCCCCTTCCCATTGGGGGCTCAATATTTAAGTCAATAACCACACAGGATAAAAAAAAAAAGAAAAGAAACCGCCACCAGTGAGGATTTACAGAGTGCTTACCTGGCCATGACACTGTCCTAAGCTCCTGCGTAAATTCATTATTTTACACTGGCCTCAGGCAGAGTTTCCTCCATTTTCCCACCTGAACGATGGTGATAACATCGCCCGATGTACAAGGTGATGGGCCTTTTGAGAGATGAGGTAGCTACATCTCTCATTGGTGCATCGTACCTACTGCATAAATCGTGCCTCCTGGTGGCTGTGATGGTGTCATCAACCACAGGACAGCTTCACAGTTCCACAGGGCTTGTTGAAGAAACCATGGCTCAGGTTATGACTCAAGTGTTTGCAGGAAGAACATGAAGTTCAGATGCTGGTTCATATGTCCAAAGGGCGGGGATGAATACTAAAAATGTCTAGAGTCACGGGTTAGAACGCAGGAAATCTGGGGTGCTGCATAGCCCAGATCCAACAGCATCATTCGGAAAGATACGATTAGGACCCTGGACAGCACCAGGCCCCCACCTCATTGATGGACTGTTCTCCACCTGGGAAACCTGGCTTCCAAAGGGTTTATTTATTTCGGAGCATATGGAAGTTCTGAAAAAAGTAGAACTCTGGGTGGCAAAGCAATTGATCAGAGCCGGCATCTTCTGACCTGGGTAGTAGGTAGCTCTTTAGGAGCTTTTCTTCAATATTTTTTAAATTGTGTATGAGTGTATTGGCTCCCCTCCTTTGTAGAACCCCTCAGAGGAGGATTATGTGAATGAAGTGGGTCACTGGGGGGGTGGCATGCAGTGTTTTATTGGTGGCCCCTTCCTGTTACGCACTGTCTTCCTCCTCGTTGACTGTCACGCCGGTCGCTACCACGCACTCCCAAGTCTGTGGATCCGCTCTGCCTTGTCTTCCCTGCTAGAATGGGCTGGAATCCCTCTGAAACCATAATCCACGACAAACAACCCCTCCGTACGGAGCTTCCGTCAGCTAGTCTGTCAAAGTCTTTCACGGAAGACTGAAAAGCACAGGTAAAGTTCCCGTGGGCAGGCAGAAGGAACCTGTGAAAACGCAGTCCTTCTGATGTGAGGCATCAGACAGGATGCTGCATGGTTTGTTTGGGTTTTTTTTCCTCCCAATGAGCCTTCTTGCAGTGTGGACTTGGGGAAGTATCCATCTAGTCTCAGTGCTTTACCCACACGGAGTCTCTCTGGGGCAGACGACATTAGAACAAAGTAATATCGAGCTGGATTTGGGATGGGGAGTTAAGAGTGGATACTGCGCTTGCAGATAACCTGAGTTCAATTTCCAACACCCATGTTGGGTGGCTCGTAACCGCCTATAACTCCAGCTCCATAGGCTCTAATGTCCTCTTCTTGCCTCCCCAGTCGCTCATTCACATACACAACACACACACACACACACACACACACACACACACACACACACACACACCACAACTTAAAATAAAAATAAATCTTATTTTTTTAAAGTAAATGGAGGCTAGAGTCAAAATCAAGTGTCTGCCACCTCAGTTTTTGAGGCAGGGTCTCTCTCCTGCTGGGATTACAGACATGCTCTACCACACCTGGCTCATATGGGTGTTGTGGATCAAACTCAGAACCTCGCACTTGCATGGCAAACACTTTACCAACTGATCCTTCTCCTCAGTCCTTAAAATGTTTATGAAGCTGTATTTTCGCATCCTAGAAAAAAGACTGACTAGAAAGCAAAGCCCAGAGAGAGAAACTGTGAGCAGAGACACTAATTAGATTTTAAATGTTGACATTTCTCATCAGCAAAATTCCCTACTGGCTAAGCTGAGGTCTTCTGGGGTAGTGACCATTGCCCCATCTGTACTGATGAACAATCTACTCTAACAGCTCAGGCTAATAGAAGCAGTACCTGTCATGTTATGAATCCTCTCAGCTGAAATGGGTTTCTTCTTGTAGAGACCACTTCTTAGAAGGATGTACATTAGATAGCACAACTTCTCGAAAAGCAGGCCACTGGGGCTGTGAAGGTGGCTCAGTGTAAGCGCCCCTGCCACACAGGCACAAGGACCTAAGCTTAAATCCCCAGCATCCCCATGCAAAGCAGGATGTGGTTTTGCACATGCCTGTAACCACAGTGCTGTGTGGGGTGGGAACAGGGGACTGGGGCTTGCTGGCTGCCAGCCTAGCTCTAGGCTCAGTGACAGTCTCAAAGCGAAAGGCAAGAAACAACAGAGGAGTACACCCAATGTCCTCTTCTGGCCTCTACACATGCGCACATGGCTGCATGCACTCCGCACACATGCATACACCACATGTATACAACACACATGCATCCAATATAAAACAGACCAAGCAGCCTGCCACCCCAGTCTACAGCTTCCTACCCAATTCTCTGCCTTCCTGCTGCCCCTTGTCCAGGTACTTCAGCACCCCTGTTTTCCAGTTGAAGTAGAAATGGATCTTTCTATTTAGTCAGTGATGTTAGTGTGGGTGTGAACTCTGGGACCCAGATCCAGGTCTGCATCTCTCCTTCACATCCACGGCATGACTTTGGATGAGCAACCTTTGTGACTAATTCCTCCTCAGCAAGATCTATGTGCAGATCCTTCCGCACAGAGCAGTTGTGAGGCTAACTAAGCTCAAATATATGAGTCATTAGCACAATCCCTAGTGCTTCCAAAGTCTCCAACATCAGGTACTAAACCATGTTGTTCTGTTTGTTGTTGTTGAGAGCCCCCATGCACCAGGTATGGTGCAGACCCCCAGGCAGGCAAACTTGGACTGAGTGTGCGCTTTCCAGAAGTTCAAAATCTAATGAGGACGATGACTGTGTACACAGGCCACAGCAGCAGGGCATGTGGTGTGGGTAAGGCTGTGGTATAAACCCAAATAAGGGAAGTAAGAAATGGGGGGTATTATAGAGGGGGCCCGAGGCTAAAATGGCTGGAGGTGAGAGTAGTTTCTGATAGGTTTGTGATCTCTTGGGTGCATGCACAGGTGAGGGAGCAAGTCTGGTGGACAGAGATGGACGACAGCTTTTCCCCCACTCTGCCTGATGTTCTTACATCTCAACAGAAGTTTCTCTGGTCCCGTTGGGGTGTGTGTGTGTGTGTGTGTGTGTGTGTGTGTGTGTGTGTGTGTGTATTGTACTTGTCCAGTGAGAAGCAATCTCATGTATTCATATAAACACACTCCTCAGAGCCTTTAAGTCTCTCCCTGAATGGCTCCCCTGCCTTGAATCCACCAGGTGTCTGAATATTCTTGTGTGTCTGCCACTCATCACTCACTTCCACGCTCAGTTCAGTGACTCTTCTCAGACGTTCATCTTCTAGAGAAACAGGTCCAGCCTGGCGAGACTCGTACCTTGGCTTCTGACTGAAAGTGCCTCCTTGGAGTACCACCTCCTGGACGCTGTCCACGGTTCTCCAAGCCCGTGCACTGTTGCAAACACACACCATTCAACTCCAGCCCTGATAGAGGACCTGGCATCCTCTGCGGGAGTCCTGCCCCTCCGACACTGTTTTCCTCCGCTCTCCTGTTTGTAGCTCTGTTGTGGAGGACTGACCACCAAATCCCTTCACTCCCCAAGAGTTCTTTGTCACAAACTGTTCCGCTTATTGGCATTTAACTCATCTCCTGTTCCCTGGTTGGATGAATTCTCAGGACTCCCTGAGAGAATGGACAAGGCCGTGGGGTATGAGATGAATGTGGTCTTTATGTGGTGGGGAAGGTGATGGATTTCTCTCTGTTTACCCATGTGTTCCTGATGCTTGGGGACCTGTGGGCTTTCCCTCTGTCCCTGCTTTTAGCTCATTTATTCTGCCCTGACTTGTGAGTTTTCTTTTTTGTGAACACCCGTCTGCTGTTTCATATTTCAGTCTCCAGCTCTGGTCCTGTAGCTGCTGGGTCACACCTGTCACTTAGGGCTCCAGACTAGGTCTGGAGTGAGTTGTTGAGCAGGGGTGAGAATCCTTACGGTGACAGATCCTTCTGCTGACTTGGACAATGGACAGTGACACTTGCCCAGATGACTTGGGAGGTGCCTGTCTTTTGACCTGATGTTGGTGGTGTCTTCTCCAGTTGTGGCAGCCCTTCAAATGCTGGATGGTGGCAGCCACCTACCTGCCCCTCCCCCACAGTACAGGGAGAGGTAAGCATTGTCTGCTACACTCACCCGTTCCTGGGATAGGCAGCCTAGTTCTTGCCTTTCTCTGGTTTGTATGTCACTGTACAAAGAAGGCCACCCTTCCCTAGACAGGAAGCCTGCACTTGGGAGCCTCTGCTTCTCTCTCCACCCCTCCTGCACTCCGCTCATTTGGTGATGAGCTCCTGGGGCTGGAGAGCCAGCATGAGGCTTATTTACAGTATAAGGGGATCCTCCATTCTTAAAGGTGGCCCTCCAGCTCCATTCTGCTCTCTTCCAGTCACCCTCACAAAGCAGAAGACCTTTTCATGCTGCTGCTTCTGGAATCTGAGCATGCCCCTATGCAAGCCTGGGGTTGCCTTTAGAGTGCTGTTGGCTCCGAAGGACAGATGACCAGATGGGATGTCCTGTCTCTGGTTGACTATGTAATGATTTTTCAGGCTTGTCAAACATCTGGACCCTTTTTTTCTGTGTTTGAATGCCTTTGTCTATTACCAAGACATACACAGTCCCACAAGCTCCTAGAGGGCCCTGTCATGATGCTCTTCTTCATTCCCCCCACCAGTCTCCTCTCCTCTTCCTCACATTCCCTCCATCCATAGGTAATTTGCTCCTGCCATCTCTGTAACACATGGTTCTAGGCTCAGTGTCTTTACCTCACCCTCACCTACAGCCCCCTGCAGTCTTCCGACCATCTTTCAGACAGTGCCTGCCTGTCCTTCAGAGCTCAGATTCAGTCTCACTGCATCTGGCAGATCCAACTCCCCAGGATGACTTGCCTGCCTCTCTGTGATTTCCCATCACCTACCTAGTCCACCTGATCATGGCTGTCATCAAACCACGCCCCTCTTCCCTAATAGTTTGTAGCCTACCTAATGAAGGCAACTCAGCTCTGCATTCCTATTGCCTCTAGCACATGGATGGGGGTGGGGTGGACAGTAAGGACTAAATCAGACATTGATGGATTCTCTTTCAATGTACAGCATCCCTGTTACTGGGGAACATCTTAGTTTACAGGATGCAAGCAGGGAAACTGAGGCACAGGAAGATTCATTTGCTAAAGCTTAGCTAGACAATGTCAGAGTAGTATAAAATTTATAAAACAGAAGTGGATTCTTTGTTGTTTGGAAGTAAAATGTCCTTCATAGGTTTGTGTAGTTGGACACAGGCAGTGGTGCTGTTGTGGGAGAGTCTAGACCAGGAGTTCTAATCTTCCTAATGTTGTGACCCTTTAATACAGTTCCCCATGTTGTGGTGACACCAACCATAAAATTATTTCATCCCAAGTTCATAACTGTAATTTTGCTACTATTATGAATCATAATGTAAATATCTGATATGCAGGATATCTGATATGTGACCCCTGTGAAAGGGTAGTTTGACCCCTAGAGGGATCACAACCCACACGTTGAGAACCACTGCTCTAGAACCACGTGGATAGTGGGGCCTAACCAGAAGGCATAGGACCAGGCAAGTTGGGTCTTGAGGCCCTTTCTACATCCTTTCTCTGCTTCCTGTTCTATGGAGATGTGAAGTCCCACCTGCACTTGCCCACACCCTGACCTCCACTATGCCTTTCCTACCATGATGGACCGTACCCTCTGTAAATAAATACATCCTTCATTTATTAAGAGGCTTATTTTATGTGTGACATCACAATGGCAAGAAGAGAAGCCATGTGGTATACCTGTCTAAATTTAAAGTGAACCAGAAAATGTCTGGAGATAGGTTTTTATTAAATAATATTTGAGTGTTTCTTATATTTAGACAGTGTATATTGATCATATCCATCTAATACTACCTTCCCTCCAGCATCCCCTAGTGCTCTCCAGCCTGTCACCCTCCCAACTGCATGCCCTCTTTCTTGTTGTTGTTGTTGTTAAAAATTATGAGGAAAATTAGTGCTGCCCGTATGCATATGGGTATGTAGCCATCTACTGGGACATGAACAACCAACCAGTAGCCATGTCCCCAAAGGAGAGTGGCTCTCCTTCCCTCAACAGCTGCCAATAGCTCCTCCTGTAGGGATGTGGCCTTGGGGTACCCTCCCCACACATGCTGGACTTTTGACTGGCTTGCTTTCACACAGGTCTGGTGCAGGTAACCACAGCTGCTGTAAGTTGATGTGAGCAGTAGTCATGCCATGTCCAGAGTCAGCATGAGTTCTAATCCTGTAAATCCCCCTAAAGCCCTGGTTGGTCCCTGTGAAGGTTTGGATAGGAATGGACCCCATAGATTCATGTATTTAAATGCTTAGGGAGTGGCATTAGGAGGTGTGGTTTTGTGGGAGTAGGTGTGGCGTTATTGGAGGAAATGTGTCACTGGGGATGGGCTTTGGGGTTTTAGAAGCCCAAGTCAGACCCAGTGGCTCTCTCTCTCCTTCCTGCTGCCTGTGGATCTGGATATAGAACTCTGAGTTCCTCCAGCACCATGTCTGCCTGCATGCTACCATGTGGACTAAACCTCTGAGACTGCAAGCAAGCCTCAATTAAATGCTTTCCTTTATAAGAGTTGCTGTGGTCATGATGTCTCTTCACAGCAATAGAATACTGACTAAGACAATACCACTCTGTACCACAACCATCCACATCCGGTAAGTGGATTGTCAACACACATCTGTCTATTTACCTCCAGATCCAGCCCAGGCAGGAAACAGGCTCACCTATGTCCAGTGAAATAAGCTCCTATTTTAAGCAAATCTCCTGCCCCACAAGCTCTCTGCAGAGCTATGCATTGGTCTGTGCATAGGTGCCAGTAGAAGAAAATGAAATTCATCCCAAAACAAGAGGGAAAAAAAAAGTCCGATGCAAAAATCCATCTGCATCTCAGAAGCTGTCAAGATGACAAATGAAGCTGAGAGTGTGGCCTTTAAAAATATTAATTTCTTGTACAGACGAACTGAAGAATGGTGGAGAGAAAAATCCCCTTATCTCCACAGAGGAGCTGGCAAGGCCCGAGGCTGATCCTTATTCTCGGGCCTTGTGTGTCACTTCCAAGATCAGTGATGTCTTGTTCGTTACGTGGTCTATGAGCAAAATGAGGGTCCCTGACACCGAACTTTACTGGATCTTTACTCCTGGTCTGAGCCCAGTCTAAGTGTAAAATGTGTCTGGGCCCTGTTCTTGGCTCAATAGAAATACATCTGGCCAATTTCTGATGGGGCTAGGCTTACCTGGGTCCACCAGCTGAGGGTGTCTTGTAAGGGACAAAGACTGAGCTGGAGGAATCCATGTGTCTGCTAACAGGGGAAGTGCCCCTTGTCCCCATCAAGTGTTTTCCAGCAGCTGCGCTGGCCTGTCTCTTCCTCCCCTTGCCCTGCACCTTCAAGGCCTCTGTCATCTGTGTGCCCTCACCTCTCTCCTGGGTGACTTAACAATATCCACCCTCCCGTTTCCTCTAAAACGTTGCTCTGTCCTCCATAGTATCCTCCCCTACTTGGAAATGCGACTATCCCCAACTTGCCTAGTACATTAACTCCGAGCTCTCCACTGTCTGCCTCCTCCATGTCTGACTCCTCTGTCGTGTGTGCTCCAGACTCTTGTCCAACATGTTATTCCCCAAACACGGAAGGACCTTGCTCACTTTCTGGCCTTCATTCCTAGTGTTCCTTCAGTCCATCTGCTCTTCCCTTCCTTGCCTACCTGGGGAACTCCTACACATCCCTTCAAACCCAGCTTAACTTCCCACCAAGCCCTCCCCGCCTCTTCTAGATGATGTCAGTCATGTTTTACTCAGCACCAGCTCCACTAGGCACCAAATAGGCTGTGTATGTGCTACAGGCAATGGACACATTGTGCCTGTAATTCAAGTTTCTCAGAGCCACTGAAAAGTGACTGGCCACTGTATCCCCTTTCTCAGGGGCCAACTTCAATTTAATTTTCGTGTGCATATGACACACTGAGTCCCATTAGGTGGTTGTGTAACTTACAAGTGAAGAAAACGTGTCTTCCTCCCCAGCAACCAGTAACTTCCTATAAACCCTCAGAAAGTGGTGAGAGCTCCTGAGCCCTCTCCCCTACAGGAGTGTTGACAGGCTCAGGGGCCAACTTTAGGCAAGTTCCTGAAATGGTGGGTGAGCCGTAGGCACAACCCTGTATTTCCCTTTGGCAATGACACTCACGCCTCCTTTGTGAGAGGGAAATTCTTGGTATGTTTAGCAAACACACTTTTGTTTTCTCTGAAAACCCTCCTATTCATAACATCCCAAGAGAAAGCCGTTCCAGATTCATAATCTTCCTCTCTTGGGTCATCAGGCACTGTCCTCTGCTCATATGAATATAGACCATGGGCTCTGAGATATCCAGGCTTCTGGCTTGTCTGTCATATCCCGAGGAGAGCCAGCAGGTTTCTTTAAATTATTGCTAGTAGTGGTAGTAGTAGTAGTAGTAGTAGTAGTAGTAGTAGTAGTAGTAGTAGTAGCAGTCAAATTGGTTTTTAGACAGTTTTGCACATACACTCAATGCATATCGATTAGTCTCACCCCCACCTCCCCACCACTTGTCTGCCCACCCACACAAACCTCTCTTTCATATTCATGTCTCTTCATTTTGTTTTGTGACCCACTGAGATTAACCAGGGCAGTCTGTGTCTGTGGGTTTGGGGCTAGCCATTGTAGCCTGGTGGGTTCAGCACCTAGCCACAGCAATTCTCTGTCTCATACAGTCCATCAACAGCAAACAGCTCAGAGGTAAATGGTAGTACCCATGAGGCCCTCCCTGCACTTTGACTGGACTGTCTTTACTGGCTTCCAGTTGGATTTGAGGCCCCTTTCACAGGACAGGGGAAGGTGCTCATGCCTGGTAGTGTAAGCCCAGCCAACGACCCAAGTCTGGAGGGGCCATAGACCCAGACAGAGAACTTACAACAATGCCTAACTTGATAAAGCAGCCAACTGCCTTGCAAATGTTGTTTATACCCACAGCAGTTTTAAACTGATCCTCCATTCACATTCCCAGATTCCAGCCCCTGGTCTTATATGGCCCAAGTCCTTATCAGATGTGAGGCCCTCCCATCATGGACCGGAAACCAAGCCAAGCACTAGGCACACAATGCTCTAAGGCCTCTGTGACCTCACTAGCAGATCTCAGGTCCTAGATGCCAAGCAGGCCCCTTCCTCCAGTGGTCACAAAACCATTTTGAGGTAGGAAAGGAGCACGTGAAATCGTTCCTGTCAACCTCACCTTCCAAAATTCCCTACCTGCCATCTGTGATGACACTTGTCTCAGAAGCTTGATTCTGTGACGGGGTGTCTCCCCAGCCCTAGAAATGTGTGTGTATCTGTGTGTGTGTGTGTGTGTGTGTGTGTGTGTGTGTGTGTGTGTGTGTGTGTGTGTGTTGGTGTGTGTGTATGTGTGCACTTGTGTGCATGTGGAAGTCAGAGGTTGGCCTCTTGGTTTTTTTTTATAACAGTGTTTCTCACTGGCCTGGAACTGGCCAGTTCCGGTAGGCTGACTGACCAGTGAGCTCCAGGAATCCATCCAACTATGCCTTCAGCCTCACAGCAGGGGGAATTATAAGTGCATGTGCCATGTCCAGCATCTTTCCGGAGGTTCTGGGAACAGAACTCAGGTCCTCACGCTTGTCCATCAAGCCCCTTACTAACTAAGCCATGTCCCGAGCCCCAGCATTTTGATATTTTTGTTTGATTAGGTTTTATTTTGTTGTTGTTGTACTGTTTTGTCTTAGGACAGGGTTTTATGCTGTGGCCCAGGCTAGCCTGGAATTCATGAGCAAGAGGATTCCCCCTTGCCCTTTTGTTGTAAGTGCCTGGGCCCTAGCTAGGGGATGCCCCCATACCACTCCAGGAGGAAGGCACAAAAGCAGAGAAACTGTTTTTTCTCAGGGTGGGGGAGCCACGCTCGCCCAAGAAGACAAACACAGACAGGAAGCCGACAGACACGTGTGTCCATGGTGTTCAGTAGTTCTTCTACTCCGTCTGCACTTGATGTACCGGGGCAGGGGCATTGTTCTAGGAGGATTTGAATGTTATTTTGCTGCCAAGAATAGAGAGACAAATTTTCACTCCTTAGCACCTCATGGGATCAAGGTGTGCATCTGAGAACTGGACAGAATGAACGGGAGACAGAGCAAGGCAGACAACCACTCTCTGGAGGAAGCATCCTCGTCTTCCCTTCCCTGAGCTGGGTGCCGGCCTGGCCTTTTCCTCCTGGTTGTCTTTTGCACTCTACCCCTTAAAGCCATAGGTACTTGTCTTAGGGTTTTTATTGCTGTGCAGAGACACTATGACCATGGCAACCCTTATAAAGGAAACATTTAATTTTGGTGGCTCTCTTACAGTTCACAGGTTCAGTCCATCATGGCGAGGAGGATGGCAGTAGGCAGGCAGACATGGTGCTGGAGGAAAAAGCTGAGTGTCCTACATCGTGCAGGCAAAAGGAAGTCAATTGACTCACTGGGCAATATCCTGAGCATAAGGAACCTCAAAGCCCACCCCCACAGTGACACACACCCTCTAACAAGGCCATACCTACTCCAACAAAGCCACACCCCCTAATAGTGCCAGTCCCTATGGGATTATGGGGGCCAATTACACTCAAACTACCATGTACTGATCATCTGCAGCCCACACATTGGGTTAAATAAGTCATCTAAGTCTGGACATATATGGAAGAATATGTCTTATGTTGAGTATGGTGGCATACCCCCTTAATCCCAGCACTTGAGAGGCAGAGACAGGTAGTTCTCTGAGTGTGAGGCCAGCCTGGGTCTACACAGCAACTTCTAGGCCAGCCAGGGCTACATAGTGAAACTTTGTGCCCAAAAACTACCAAATGAAGAAAGACTATGTCTTGACAGAGAGACCAGCATCAGTACTTCAGGGTGATGTGAATGGGTGACTTTGCCTGAGCAGGGAACCAGAGAGATCCGGGTCTGAGAGGCCACCATCTGCCATGAGAACGGGTGTCTGCTGAACACTTTTCAGCACCTCTTTTGTCCTCCAAACCTACGTTTCTTTTTGCTTCCATCTATGATTGACATAACCAAGTACCTGAGTAGACCCAGCCCACCACTGGGGCCTTGCTCCCTCACCCCTCAGCCCTAACATGCACCCAAGCTGGAATGCCGGTTGCCCCACATAAGCACACCTGCAGTTCTGCCACTTCCTTCCAGAATAACTTGAAAATGTGGCTACTGAGCATCCAGCTTCCAATCCTTACAGCGGGTGTGAATGTGACACGGAGGTCACAGGAGAGCAGGCAGACACCTCACAAAGCCTGGCATCTGAGGGACCAATACTTGCCATCCATTTTTCAGTCTTTTTTAACCTAATCGACAGCTAGACCCTCAAACTTTCATGACTGTATTAGTTATTTTTCTTTTCACTGAGCCAAAAAAAAAACTGGCAAGACGCAACTTAAGCGGGGAAGGTTTGAGGGTGGCTCACAGTTCACGGGGATACGGTCCATCATGGAGAGGAGGGCATGGTGGTAGGAGGAGCTCCTGGCTGTGGTGCAGGAGCATAAGCTTGTTCACATCTCTATGGACCAGGAACCAGAAAGAGGACAGGAAGTCAGGCAAGATTATAAAACCTTCAGCCTCCGCCCGCTCAGTGACTGACTTTCTACAGCTGGGCTCCACCTCCTAAAGTTCCACACACCCAGTATCACACCACCACCTATCAAACACATCTGTGGGTCATTCACATTCAAACTGTGACAATCTTCCACTCTCCCTCCGAGGCCTCCCGCTGGTCCTGGATGGATACAGTACCTGGGTCCAATTCCTCTCCCGAGTCTCCAGTATCACACCCAGGGCCTGAGCCCGGAGGACTGAAATAAATACCGTGGAATTCCACGTCGGAACCTCAGCTCCCAGGGGCACCCAGCCTTCTTCCTGGCTACTTCTTTCCTAGGTCAGGCAGTGGAAAAGCTATCCACCAAATACATGTAATAGCCAAACATGGCATCCCTGATTTGGAAGAATAGGAAACAGACCCAAAATAATGCTGTACAAATTGCCATCATATGTCATTTCAACTGTAAATCTCAGTCATCATTTCTGTTTGGTTTGTTTTAAGGGCTCAAGGAGTTTATAGTTTAAGCGTGAGACAGTTACGCCTTTTCCTTGGTTTTATTTCCTGGTACCATGACCAATGAGGCAAAGAATCCAAACTCATTAAGTTTCACACAGAAAGAATTGAAATGTATGTGGTACTTACAGAGAGCAGGGGCTGAGTGATGGCGCTTTCTTTCTAGGCCTTGAACATGTTGACACACTCCATATTTTTTTCACCCACAGAATATAGTGCGAGCATCGTCCCACACCACATAGCATTAATATTATTTTTATGACTGCCTACAATGTAGTGACACAGTGCTGAGCTGCCAAGAAATTTAAAGAATAAAAGAGATTTAGACACTGAAGGAACCTTGAATCACTGAGTTTCGGGAGGTAGACAATACTGCGGGAGTGTGCCTACAGCTGTTTGTATAGCTTCCATCACACAAAGGGAATCCAGCGTACTTACTTCTTAAAAGGCTCCAATCCTTGGATCCAGTGGTAGCAGGTGTGGCTCAGCTTAGTTCATTCAACATTTCATGGTGAACTCAGATTCCTACTAGTTGAGTAAGATAGTCAGGGGCTCAGAATATGACCAGTATGACATAAGGAAATGACCAGAGATGGTAATAAACTCTTGCTGCTCCTGACCTGTGCCCATAACAGACATCACGAATCAATCATGACACTCTCTTTCTCTTAAAAAAAAAATAAAAGGAAAGAAAAAGTATTTGCATGCCCATGTGTTGTTTATGTCCAGGTGCTTGTGCCCGTGTATACAGCCAGAAGTCAACTCTGCTGTCACTCCTCAGGAGTCATCCACCTTGTCCTTTGAGATGATGTCACTCACTGGGTTTTCCAAGTGAGCTAGACTGACTGGCCAGCAAGCCCCAGAACTCTACCTGTCTATATCTGAGGTGCTGGGATTGCAAGCGTGTGCCTCCCTCCATTCCTGGCTTTCTTCTAGGTTCCTGTGCTTGCAAAGCAAGCGCTTTCAGGCTGGGCTATCACAGCAGCCCCAGGCACTCTGTCTTTGATCTTGTATATAACCTCCAAATCCTGGCCAGTGCAGGTCTGGTCCACAGTGGCTGTCACTGATCTGACTTGTCATATGAAGAGACACTTCTCTACTACTTTTGAAACTTCAAACGCTGAAATACAGGACCCAAAGGAAGCCGTCATCTGCATATATATTCTTATCACCTAGCAGGGTCTTGAAAAGCCAAACCCAAGTTTAAAGTTTATTTAATTGCAATTGTCTTTTGCCAGATCATCAATTTAGGAAACGTTTACAGAGACCCTGTGTCCCCAGTCATATTCATGCTGATTGGACAGCCGCCAGCCTGTCTGGGGAGTTCTTCTCGAGGTTGGCACTTGATATCGGCAAGCATCAACAACTTGCTCCTGATTTGAATGAGGGTTCCCGTGATTTAGGGAAGAAACTGAGGTCGCAAAAAACCACAAGTTCAGTCTCCAGTGCAAGAGTAGATCTAAATGACCCTCGAATCTAGTGTCCCCTTGACATTTCTAGCCAGAGAGCAGGAATGCTGCCCAGACCCCATAGGGTTGTCTTAGAGATTCGGGTGTGGGTTCTAAGTGCCTGTCCAGAGAAACTGCTCTGGGGACAGAAGCAGATCCTGCTCCTCCTATCAGCGTCAGATTCCTTCCTGACAATGGGCTCCCAGCACAGTTGGGGTTTGAGCACCCAGCTCCCATGCCAGGAAGCTGTGCTCAGGCACTTGAACTCACCTGCAGGATCTAAAGCTTCAAAGTCACCCTGGTTACGGACACCTTAGAAAGTCCTAGTCCTGGCCCTAGACCTGACAGGCAATCGGCCCTGTGGCTCTCTTGAAAGCTTGCCCCGGAGAACACTCGGAAAGCAGCTATGACTCTAGGCTGAGACCCAGACCTCAGGCTGGATCCGGTCACTGCTCAGGCATGGCCTTCCTGCTTCATGACTGCAGTATGGCCACCTCTGCCCTGATACTGCCAGGTCCCCCCTCTGCATCTCTGGAGTTACTGGGTATCCTTGGTCCAAAGTAAGTCTGGCTTCTCCAGATCTTTCCTGATCACTGTTCTTTGGTTTTCAGTAACAGCCATCCTAGTATTTGTGGGGATGCAGGCGCTAACTTACTGGAGATAGTGAGAGAGAAAAAGGCCCACAGTGAGAGCCACATGTGGCTCACACCATGTTACAGAGGGAACAGACTTCAGGATTAAAGGGAAAATGAGTGTTAAAACAGCAAGACTGGGAACACCAGGGCTGAGAGACAGGAAGCTTACACTGGGAGTGAGATAACTACCAAGGCCTGATAGAGACAGACCAACAGATAGATGGGCTCTGAGAAATAAGGCCAGTGTTGGGGGACTGGTTGACTGCCTCCCGTGAGACCTGCCCCATCCCCCAGAGCAACATCTGCTGGCCACTACTGCTCTTTCCCGTAGTCTTGCTTTTAATGCCGCTGTGACAGATAGCATCTAAGAGGCCTTCATCATTTCATGAAAGAGATTCCCAACAATCTCATAGACAGAGGAGTTACCTACAATTAACTATGGATTAACTAGGAATAAGTATGGATTGACTAGGAAAGACTGTAGCTACTTTTTAGTAGCTATGAGGACCAAGAGGGCTTAGTATAATTAACAGCACTTGAGATGCCTGCAAAGTTAGAGATGGTAACACCAGCCAATGGCTGACAGCTCACAGACAACCAAAGTAAGAGCTAACAAAGCCAGCGTCAGAGGTTGACAGAGAGGCCTTGAACCACCCAAGACCTGGTGTGCAATGTGCAAACATGACATGATTGGACCAAGAGAGCGTGCATCACACACAGGGTCTTCTAGTAGGCCATCAACCTCTGTGTTGAGCCCTAACTCCATAGCAAGTGTCAGGACCAGCTTACCTTGGTAGCCCACTCAGTCCCTCACCAGCCCCAAGAGACTTCCTTCCTTTCTATATTAAACCTTTCTGTTTGGGGAGTCCCACCTCACCTTTCCTTTATGTCTTACTTTTCTGTAATTTTCCTTACTAAAGTTGACAAATGTCGGCATCTTTAATTTTCAGCGATTCGAGATGCTGAACTCAAGAACTGCTGTCCCAGGTTGACCTTGGTCAACTCTTGAGTGTCAGTACCCAAGATCCTTGAGTCAAGCACAATAGGGCTGTGAAAGATCCTATAGGCCTCAGAGTGCTGCATGGATGCAGTAGGCCCTCGATGTGGTTTTATCTACATGTCTCTCATGATTGGTAACGCTGGGCAGTCTTTGCTTTGGTCATTTGCAGAACTTCACCATGGGAAAGAGTTCTCATTCTCTCCCCTTGATTCATCTGTCAGTGGTTGTTTCCAGTGGTCTCTGTATGTTCTGGATATTAGACCCTCATTGAATATATGATTTGTTGCGTATTACCGACCCTTCTTTTTGCCTTGTTCAATAGATTCCACTTTGTTGTGCTTTAAATGGCTGATTCATAAAACCTAATGTGAGGCATTTAAATGACATTTGCAGACAAAACAACCCAGAGCTCTGTGTCTGGTCGGTCATTTGTATCTCCCTGGAGAGCCAGGTGCTAGGTCTGTCTGCTGACTGACTGCGGGCTTTCTTTTCCACCCTAGCATTAAGCACCATGACACATTCATAGCTGCAGACTATTCTATGGATGACAGATGCCTTGGTGCAGACAGGGTTAAGGAGCCCCTGTCCTCCTGTGTCCATGGACAAGTCTCTTTGTCTTCCATATGGATGAGCTTGCTGAAAGACGAAGGGTGAAGAGCGAAACACCAGGTCACCCAGCAGAGCAATCAAAGATCCCCATCTCGCGCCTCGGTGCCAATTAACATTTAGCTGAAACCATGGTTCTCTCCCCAGGAGCTACTGGGTCTGGCTCTCTGGGGATGTGTGGGTTATAAATGTTCAGACCTAGATGCTAGCATTTAAAGGGCCAGCAAGAGACGTGCACCCTTTATTTAGCATCTTTCTATTGTCATGTGAGGCCCTCCAAGATGTGTCGTCTGTCTGTCTGTCTGTCTGTCTGTCATGTCTCAGACCATGGAAATGGTTGTCTATTTTCAAGCAAAGCCCGGGACCATGGGAGGCTGAGGCAGAGAAGAAGCCACACCCACCTTCCCAGTCACACACCTGTTACACACCATGTTAACACCACGGAAGCATCCAGAACACCTTCTCTGTGTTTTCACTTTGGTAGCACAACTCAATTTGAGTCTCTTTGCTGACCACTGAATAATATATTTATAGACTTTTTAAAGAAAATTAGGAAAGGGTTGAAATAATAAGACAAAAAATAGACGTAAGTACATTACATCACTGAGTTAATTGCTGTTAGTATCTTGCTATATAAAGCCCCCTCCTCTATTTACGTATCATGATCTGTAAATATTATTTTACTTACAAACATGGGACCTCACTGTTCATAGACTTTTCAAACCTGCTTTTTGTTCTCAACAGTATAATGGAAACATTTTCCATATCATTAAATATTCCCCTAGTAAGCATTTATTTTTAATGTGGCTGCCTCTGGCTTAAACAGCAGCAGTCTTCAGTACGGCAGAGAGCTATGCATGGTGGGTTTGACCACATTTTTTTTTTGGCATGCTGTAAGGAAATTTAAATGATACTTCTGTGGGAAGACTCCTCTGGCTAGGGAAGAGTCTCCAGCCATCCCCCACCAACCTACTCAGAGCTAGGCAGATCACCTGTAGCTCCCAGCCACAGGATGCTTTCCTGGATGGCAGAACTCATTAATAACCCAGAGAAGCAGGGAACAGACCCAGCACTGGGTGGCTGACTGGCTTAGACTCCATTAAGAGCACATGGGTGAGCAGATACAGTCCTTTGGAGCTGGTTAGAATGTCAGCACCCATTGCAAGTGCCATGCCAAGGTGCGCTAGGGCAAGGGAATGTGTGAGAGGCACATGACGGAGGTACAAGCAGTTGGCAGAAGGACAGTGCAGTATGGAGACGTGGAGAGGGCAAGCAAGAGGCTGTCCGTGTGCAGATCCACAAGCACAGTGTCTTCGTTCTGACTTCACTGTACAGAGCGGCAGTGGGTAGGACAGGAGGGACTGCTGAAGGGCAGGGAATGCTGCTACGTGTCCGTGTGTTCCATTTAATTCTCACGATAAACACTACAGGGCAGGTCCTCTTATCCCTTGGCTTATAAACCATGAGACTGAGGCTTGCTTGAGTTGACATGCCCAGTCTCATGAGCTGCCCGTTGTTGGTAGTGCCAGTCTACCAACACTGTTTATTGTTTTGATTTGAGTTTGTGTTTGCTTTGTCATTGTTTCTGAGACAGAGTCTTGTTATGTGCCCCAGGCTTCCCTCCCACCCACCATCCCCCTGCCTCTGCCTGTGCCAACGCCTTCTGACTATTGAGTGGTCACTCCATAGTGTGCCCTCCCTGTCTCCTTCAAACTGCATGGTGACAGCAAGACAGGGCACCCACTGACCTAAGGTATTGGTACCACCAGAGAGTCCTGTAGCCAGCTCCCTGTTCTGTCTTTCATGTCATTCATAAGGATTTATTTGATCTCTACCTTGTCGCAAAAGCTACCACAATGTGGAAAAACAACCCTCCAACCCTTGAGAGATTCCCAGGCTGCTAGCTACTGTGCAGTTATGATAAGTCAAGCACTGTAGCAAACATGGGTAGAGGCAAGCTCCAGAAAGTAAAGAACACTGGGCTGCCAATCAGACATGGCCAGAGCATGGCAGGCTCCAGAGAGGTGAGGCAGGCTCCAGAGGGGTAAGGCATTTAAGCCAAGAAATAAGGAGTTGGGCCTTGCCTGGAGGGCATTCCCAAGCAACAGTAGTAGAGAGAAGCTGACATGTTTAGCAAACCACAGCCAGTGATTAATTATGGATGTTTATAGACATCCATATGGATGAAGGTATAGTCTGTGTCCTTGAGCAATAGGGAGCCGTGGAAGGCTCTGGAGTTAGGAGAAGTAGGATCAGAGTAAAAGGAAGGTGATTGTAATGATTTTGCTCTTGAAGTGGAAAGAAGGTTCCTGGAGATAGGTGGGGCTAGGGTTTGTGACCCTATTAAAGAAATGGTGCCAGGCAGTGGTGGTGCACACCTTTAATCCCAGCACTCAGGAGGCAGAGCCAGGCTGAACTCTGTGAGTTCGAGGCCAATCTGGCCTACAGAACAAGATCCAGGACAGGCACCAAAACTACATAGAGAAACTCTGTCCCAAAAAAAGAAAGAAAAAGAAAAGAGAGCAAGAGAGTGACAGAGAGGAAGGAAGGAAGGAAGGAAGGAAGGAAGGAAGGAAGGAAGGAAGGAAGGAAGGAAGGAAGCAAGGAAGGAAGAATAAAAGGGTGAGAATGGAAATGAAGGGGCAGAGTTGAAAGTAACTTTTACTTAGTTTTGTTTCACACATGTTATGTGTGTAATATATTTGTATTAGTGCATACAGAGGCCAGAGGTGTCTTTCTCTTTCCCCTCCTCCTCCCCTATAGACAGGGTCTCTCCGTGAACATGAAGCCAACTGTTTTGGCTGTACTGACTGGCCAATTAGCTCTAGGGATCCCCATGTCTTCAGTCCACAATGCTGGGGTCACAGGCACACTCAGTCATACTGGCTTTTATGTGGATGCTGGACATCTGAACCCAGGTGTCATGCTTACACACAGCCCTCTTATCCCCTGAGTCAGGGTCTTCTTGCTATTCTATTCTATTGATGCCCAAAGTGGTAAAGACCTATGTCTCCGTGGCTGTGTATGATAAAGTAGAATGTTGTATTTGCAGCCATGGGTGAGTGGCTTGGCCATAAGCCCTAGGAGGGCAGGGGTCTCAGCTGCCTTCTTCACACCCATACCTACCTCTTAGATCAATGAAAAGCCATAGTTTCGTGAAAGAGAAAGAGATGGCCCTTGTTTCAAAGGATCTAAAACCCTCATTTCCTTCCACGCCAGCTAAAAACAGTCTGCCCAAATTTCAGTACGTTCGCAAAACCAAAGGCTGGGGTTTTACCGACGGAGAACAGTCAGAATAACTGACTAACTCTGTGCGGCTGCCCCTTCCCTTCCTATACACATATTCACTCCCACAGGCAGAGCTGGGCATCTAAGACAGACGCCAGGGATGGCTGTTTGTTCAGTGAACAATGCAACTTGGAGCAGTTTTCAAATTTTCTCCTTACAATTCCCTCCATGATTGTGTTACCCTTAATAGAACACAGGAAAGAAACAGTAAAAAAAAAGCAACAGATTAGAAAGGAAATCCACGTGGTGCACTGCCTTGATCTCCCTGGACCCAAACTAATGGATCAAATCCACCTTCTTACCTGGCATCCTAGCATGCTTCTTGTGCCCGGTGCACTCCAAGTGGTCAATTCTCTGAAAACGCCTGTGTTATTCTGTCCTTATTCTCCCCCACTGTCCTTAGCTCATCTGGATCACTGACCTGCCACGCTTTGCTACCTCCTAATAGAATGAGAGTTCAAACTTGGCAGGATTTGGGGAGGAACTACAGAGTGGGGGACAGTAGAACTGAAATGTGGAAATGAATGGCCAGGGTCTCCAAGAAGCCTGACATTTGGGGATTGCCCAGAGAGCCACCTAAAAATGCCAGCCTATCCCAAAAGAAGCTCCCAACAACACAAACCCAACCAACCCCAGGCTGATCAGGACAGATGAACAATGGGAGCCTGTATGGGATATGGGGGCTTCCGTCACTGGACAGGTAGAGGTCACTGTGTCTGCCCCAAGGCAGAGCATTTGAAAATGTAGGAAGCAGGTCAAGTGGGCTGAGAGTGTCAGTGCCCCTTGATAGGAGTTGTGGATTCTGTAACAACAGACTCTTCACCCACACAGTAGGAGCAATGGCTGCCCCAGCCTTGGCGGGGAGTACTGTGATATCCTCTGGAGTGATTCACAGAAGGGTGAGCACTGTTTGGGGCATATAGTAAGTGCCCAATGGAGGTAGCCATGATTTTTATAAAGAGAGAGAATCTGAGTGGAGTCTAGCTGGACAAGCAAGGAGTGGGTACCTGTGGCCCAATTGAGAAAGACAGTAACTTTGTGAGAGCCAAGGGAGACACGCAGCCATGTTTGACCCTGAGTCTGGAGTCTGCTCCCCCTCAGGACACAGAGCTGCGCTCCCCACAAAGACACAGACAATAGACTTCAATTACCCTCCACTTTGAAAAGGGCTCTGGAGAGGGGCCAGAGGGAAGACAGACACTGTCTTTATTGTTATTTTTTAAACGAAAATGAAAAGGGTCTCTCCAAGGGCACGTTGGCGAGTTTTATTATTTGTGAAGATAAACACTCATCTTCATCAACATTCTGTCCGTCTGCAAGGCTACGCCAGGAAGAGCAAGACCCGGTGTTAAGTTGGAACATTTGACTTCTAGTTCCCGGCTCGGCTACCATTCCAAGGCGTTAATAGGCTTAGTGCTTGTCAGCACAGCCAGGGCAATTTCAATAGCAGAATGAATGGTTGGTGCCAAGATCACACGGGGACTTCCTGTGCCAACAGTGCAGGGGCTGGCAGTTGGTGAGGCCTTGGACAAATATTGCTGAAAGAAAGTGATCAAAAGGGCTGATACGCCAGGCAAGAAGTCAACAAGAGAGCCTTCCAGAATAATCCATGGCTGGGGTTATCCTATTTGCTGTTTCTCCTTGGTATACAAATTAGCTTTCAAAAAAACAACAGCATGAGTGTGATTGGAATTCATTTTGTGCAATTTTCCCCCCTCAGAAGATGTAGAATTAGTTGGATTTATTTTCAGTATGACCAACCCGATAGCAGTGTAAAGGGAGTGTGCAGAATTGCTTTCCTGCCCATGGCTGGGGTGCCTGAGTCATTGCTCTCCAAAGGGGCGCCTTTGTTTTGAAGCCACCTGGAATGACGGACAGGGGAAGATCTCTGAACTAAGGGAAGCTGTGCACGAAAAAGCATTGGACCAAGTCAGTAAATTGCTTGCCTTACATGAGTGAGGAGCTGAGATTAATTCCCAGAAAAAATCCCCCCAGCAGAGAGAGAGAGAGAGAGAGAGAGAGAGTTGGGGGGAAAACAGTGGATCATGCTTGTAATCTCAACGATAGGGAGACAGAGACAGGAGGGTCCCTGTGCCTTGCTGACTCGCTGGTCTAGCTGAGTTGGTGAGTTTCTTGTTCAGTGAGAGACACTGTCTCAAACACACACATACACACAAATAATAGATAGATCGATAGATAGATAGATAGATAGATAGATAGATAGATAGATAGATAGATAGATAGATAGATAGAATAAGGTGAAAAGCAACTGGAGAAGACACTTGTCATCAGTCTCTGGCCTCCAGGGCTTACACAGGCACATAAACACACACACACACACACACACACACACACACACACACACACACACACACACACAGAGAGAGAGAGAGAGAGAGAGAGACAGACAGACAGACAGACAGACAGACAGAGACAGAGACAGAGAGAGGAGAGAGAATAACCCTAGGTGCTAGCTGCCACCAGAAGATCACATCTATTTGGGAACAGGATTTTAAAAAGCAGCGGCCGAGGCGGGCTGCAGGAAGCAGAGTTGGTTGTGCTCTGTGTGTTCGAATACTGTACTGATTAAGCACCTGGAATTAATGGGCAGAGGCCATTAACAGACAGAGCCCTGATGTTGGGCCAAGGTCGTAAAACAGAAATTGCTTCAAGTTGCAGACATTTAGAACCTAATTTTAGAAACCTCCGCCAACTCTCTGTGGGCCCCTGTGCTTTTTGTCATTGAGAGCCTGTAATTGAATTTTGTGGACGTTTTGACCAGAGTGTAACTTTGTGAAGCCGATGATGCAGCAGAAAGCAATTCTGAATGTGAATCTCAAAGCGCTTCTGCTGCTTTGTGATCAGCAAACACAGCGCCCCTCCCAGCTCACCACGCTCCATGGGGGGGGGGGGGGAGAAAAGATGCCCACCTTGTGATTAGGTATAACCTAGAACGCTTCATTTAAAGTCGCAGCAGATGACTTGATAACAGATTTTGTAAAACCTTAACATAAGGAGCCCCCATAAAACGTATTATCTTTTATTACCCACACAGAGAATGACATTTCAGACGGTAATAAATCGAAGCCCAAGGAAAGCTATCGTCTCTCACACTGTGCCTGGAAAATGATAGGAATGTGAGTGTCCCGATTTTACTCAGGGGCAAAGGTGTTTTCCCTGACCAGGGTCCGCTGAGACCTGTCTTCAAGCTGGCTTCCCTGATGCTCCTCTGAGCAGGGGTCTCTCATCACTCTGTTCTGTTCTGTTCATTTTGTTGAAAGCTCGCTTCCATCCAAATCTTGACACTTGAGGGAGAGTCCTCCTGCCCTTTATTGTCCATCCCTCCATCTGACATATCTCAGGCTATCCATGAATGACCTAAGTCCGAGCCCTGGGTCAGGACCAGGCAGGGGACATCTGTGGGAAAGTGGATGACCCCCACCCCCACCTGTTCTGAACCACACAAAGACTTCCTCTTGTAGGGACCCTTCTCTGCTGGAAAGGACCAGCCTGCTCCATCCTAGGATGGAGTCACCTCGTGCATCATGTGCCACATCAGAGTTTACAGGCTGGCTTTCTGACTGCCAGAGGTCTGAGGACAAAAGCTGGGGCTCTCACAGCCCAGATAAGCTGGGCTCGACTACTCATCCCAGCATAGCCTCAAGCAGGGCAGGTGAGACTGAGAAGCAGGACGAGGAGGTTTGCTCGATGTGTCCACATTGGGAAGCAGAATGGAGAAAGGGTGGGTAACTCCAGGTCTGACTTTGGGCTGCCCACTGTGCCTTAGGCTCAGGTGAAGGAATGAATGACTGGGGAGGCGAGACAAGGGGTCACATAACCTTCAGGTCACATAACCCTCCCTGTCAGGTCTTGCTGCTCATGGCCCCAGTTCTGGGTCTGTAGGGTGATCCAAAGACATCCTTGTCACTTCCTCTACACGACAGGTCAGTGTGGTTTCTACTGGACAACTTCTGCTCCAGGGTGTGGCCTCTCCATTGTGGACAATTGTACTCATTTTGGGGGTGACCTGACATGCAAGGCTTTGGTTCTTCTGGGGATCTGGGGTGACTTAAAAGGAAAGGCTGGGGACAGTGACCTATCCCTGTACCTTTGGAGAAAGGAAAGGAGACAGACACCGCATGAAGCCAGGCTGCTGAGCTGCCAGGTGGGGCTTTTACTTCTTGGTAGACTCAAGTGAGAATCATGCTTTTCATCAAAATCAGCTTCTCTCTCTCTCTCTCTCTCTCTCTCTCTCTCTCTCTCTCTCTCTCTCTCTCTCTCTCTCTCTCTCTCTCTGTGTGTGTGTGTGTGTGTGTGTGTGTGTGTGTGTGTGTGTGTGTGTGCATGAGTGCAGGTGCCTGCAAAGGCCAGAAGAGACTTGGAGCAGGGGTCACAGGCAGTTGTATGCTCCCTGACTTGGGTGCTAGAAACTGTCCTCTAAAGAATAGTACGCATTCTTAGTCACTGAACCATCTCTCCTCCCAGTCCCTTGTCCGTGACATTACCCAGATGGTACCTGTGGACCAGTGACCTCTGCAACCTGAAACAATGACCCTGAGGTCAGGTTTGCTATGTTGGCCATTCCCCAAAGAGGAGACTTCCAGACACTGGGCTTGGGGAGTGGGGGTGTCCCCTGGGGATTTAGAATAAAGTCAACTTGTTTCCAAGGGCTGTGACCCAATATCCATGGCAAGGCAGCATCTTGAGACCTCAGCATTTGGGAGCTGGGCACGGAGGATCTGGTGGGGCGAGGGGAGATGGAGGCAGATCCTTGACTTCTCCAGGGACTAGAGCAGATGTGTGGAGCGAGACTGGCACACTCAGAGAAGATGCTGCAGAGAGCAGACTTGATATTTACCACACTGTGGGGAGGGGAGGGGAATCGCCACCTCCCACAGATTCTTCAGGAAAGGTCTGGCTGACATTACACTTCAAAAGATTACAAAGAAAATGTCTTCCACAGAATGGAGACAGAGCAGTGGTGGACCTGAGAAGGAGGCAGCTGGCAAGGCTGGCTCCATGCAGAGCTAGAGGCTGGTGGGCACCACAGCTCTTGAGGAATTCCTGTGACTTCACTGTTCTCCAGGGAGGACACATTGGTTCCCAAAGTCTGCTCTCCCCAGAGAGAGTGATTTAAAACACAGATCAAAAGTCCAAAGTCCAGCCGGGCGGTGGTGGCGCACGCCTTTAATCCCAGCACTCGGGAGGCAGAGCCAGGCGGATCTCTGTGAGTTCGAGGCCAGCCTGGACTACCAAGTGAGTTCCAGGAAAGGTGCAAAGCTACACAGAGAAACCCTGTCTCGAAAAACCAAAAAAAAAAAAGTCCAAAGTCCAAGATGAGTCTCGCTGAGCTAAACATGAGGTGTCACAGAGCATGTTCTGGTGCAAACTCCAGGGGAAATTTTATGGCTTTGATTGTTCTAAAGGCCTCCTATGCCCCATGCCACATAGCTTCTTTCTCCACCACAGGCCAGCAGGGTACCATCCTCAGATGTGTGCCCACTTCCCTCCATTTCTTCCTTCCTCTTATAGGGCTCTTACCATTCAGGCAAATGTGGGCTTTCTCCCTGTGTTGACTCTTTCTCATTACCGTGACCAAATACCTTCCAACAGCAGCCTACAAAAGGGTTTCTTCCAATCACAGTTGGAAGGGATACAGTCAGTCCATCATGGTGAGGAAGGTGTGGCAGCCAGAATATGAGGCAGCCAGTTACACCGTGTCCACAAAGAGCAGACAGGAAGTAGAGCCAGACTAAAATAAAACCTCAAGGTCCACCCCAAGTGACCCACCTCCCCCAGCTAAGCCCCACCCTTAAAGGTTTCACAACTTTCCCAAACAGTGCCACCAGCTGGAGACAGAGAGCTCAAACACACGAGCCTGTGGGGGCCATTTCACTTTCAAACAGCAGTTCCTGTCTCCTGACCCTTCACATAGTCACTTTGCCATGTAAAAAAAGCCACTCATTATCCACTCCGGGGATGAGGGAGGCACACCTTCAGGAGGAGAGGGTTAGAGAAAGGCTTGATAACAGGATGCAAAATTCAACCAGGGAGAAGAAATTCTGGTATCCCCCTGCAGAGCAGAGTTGCCTTTAGTTTGCAGCAATTTATTACATATTTCAAAATAACCCAAAAATGTGAGTTTGTAGCTCCCAATTTTAAAAAAAAAATGACAAATGTCTGAGTAGATGGAAAGATAATTACCTTGATGTGACCATTACATGGATTTTAGATGAATCAAATTATCACATTATACCTCACCCAAAGCATGTGATGTGCGAATTAAAAATTTGAAATTTTTATTTTAGATAAAAGAAAATAGGAGGTTTCCTAGCTGAAAGCCCAGCAGCTTCTAGAACCCACAGCACTGTGCTTGAAACCTAAACTTACCATGAGTGCCACACAGTGTGGGACAGGACAACACAGGGAACTTTCCATGGTGTCATGAAGTCAAACAAGAGGAAATAGCCCCCACCACATGGTGGCCACCGAGAGTGACTCTGGGAAGAAAAGGGGCTCTTGCCAATGGAGTTGAAGCCACATGTATGAGGACACATAGCAGTTTCCTCAAGGGGTGGGGCAGCAGCACAGGGAGGTTAGAGGGCACGTCTGAGCAGAGGAGCCGTGGAGTGAGAAAGTGTGGGGCTGGGAGAAGGGCAGGTGGCCCCAGAGTGCTAGAGGGTAATGCTGGTTGAGGAGAAATGGGGGGCAAGGCCTGGAGAGCTCGTGTTTGGTGTGTGGCCTTTGGGTCTTGTCCTGGAACACTGCAGAGCCACAAAGAGTCCTGTTGTCAGGTGGAGCTTCGGATGGCTCACTCTGGCTGGCTTGGAATGACCTGTGGTTTAGAAGGAAGCTCCATAGTTACTCGGGTAAGGGAAGGTGAGGGCTAGCATCCTTGGTAGCTGGAGGGGTGATGGAGAAAGGGCAAAGAGCTGGGAGGAAAATCTACAGCCCTTGGTGAGCAGTTGTGTGAGGCAGGAAGGCAGTTTCTGAGGCTGGTCTATGATGCCACCTAGAGCTGATGGCCTCGTGATGAAGAGCCATTGTTGGTCTTGATGCTGCCCATGAAGGCTGAAGGAAACCAAGAAGAGACAGCTAGAAGAGGTTGTGAGGCAGGTAGGGAGGCCATGGCAAGTCAGTGCCTTAGAGGGAATGGATTTTTGGTTTTTTTAGAAAAGGAAAAGAAAGAGTCACAGCAAATAACTTTTGGAAACCATGTTTTCCATTTTCCTCTGCTTCACATCATAAATAGGTGAGGACTGGGAAGATGGTTCCGTCCATAAAGTGCTTGTCCTGAGGATCCAAGCTGGATCCCAGCACCCACTTTAAAAGCTGGAGTGCTATGGAGTACACGTATAATTTGAGTGCTGGAGAGGCAGACTGGAGGCTCCCTGGCCCGCCAGCATAGCCAAGTCAGCATGCCCCAGGTGCCAGAGAGTGTCTCAAAGAAGAATGTAGACAGCACTTGAGGAACAACACCTGAGGTTGACCTCTGACCTCCACATGCATGCACACACACGTGCAAGAGCACCTGCACACATACGTGCCCGTGAACACTAGTATACACTCACACATACAAATAAACCAGTCAATAATTAGGTGAGTTTAAGTTAACACATGCAAAAAAATATACTGCCCTTCACATAGTCATGTGACAATTGAGCACAGGTCACGTGACAGTTGAGCGCAGCACCCCATCAAGGTGTGTCCTCAGCCATTGCAGCTCTAAGAGTCCCCTTAGGATACGGGACCCCAACTCCATGCTGGTGGGGGCCTCTGTGTCCCTGGAGAAATGACTCTGAGACAGGGCAGGACCAATAGCTTGGAAGCAAAGAGGGAAGCCACTCATGCTCTAAGAAAGTAGCAAAAGTGTAGGGACAACACAGTCAGTGTACCTACTCTCTTCTCTTCCATGTTGGGAGCCTCTGCTCCCCTGTCTCACTCAGATAGACTCAGGAGATTCTCCAGTGTGTTCAGCTCTACTTCTCACCAGCCACACATTTGTGGGCCCCGCTGTGTCCCTCCACCCTCTATGTTCCCTGTACCCCCTCACTGCAAATCCTGTGACGGTCAGGCCCCACCACGTGGTCTCTGAGGGACCCCCACAGCCTGTGTCTGCTCACCTCACACACCAGGCTCCTGCCGCACCAGGCCCCAGCTCAGCTTAGATGCTCAGGCTCCATCCTGGCTCTTGGTCCTTCCATGAGTTCTCTCCACTCACCTCTGTCCCTCCAGGCCCAGCTCCCTGACGTTGACCAGGTGCCACAGTGAATCTGCTACATCAGTTACCTTCCTCACTCTGTGACAACATACCAGACAAAGGCAACCTACAGCCCGAAGTGCTTGTTCTGGTTCACAGTGCAAGACGTAGTCCACCATGATGGGGAAGCCATGGCATGGGAGTGGAGGGGGGAGGGCGGGCGGCAGGCAAGTAGTCACATCACATTCACACTCAGGGAGCAGACAGAGATGAAGGCTGGTGTTCAGCTCACTTTCTCCTTTGTGTCCAGTCCAGGACCCCAGCCCAAGGAATGGTTGCCACTCACAGTTAGGGTGGGCCTTCTACCTCAGTGAACCCAGTCCAGAAACTCCCTCATGAATATGCCCCAAGGTTTATTTCCTGGATAATTCTAGATTCTATCAAGCCAACCATCCATCACAGCCATGGAGGCCCTCCCAGCCCTGACATTAGCTTTCTGCACCTGCCTCCTGCAGGGCCCTCAGATGCCCATAACCTCAGGGTGGGAGGCCTTTACTCCTGCGTTATCCCCAGCCACACCTCCAGCTCCTTAAAGGGGAAGAGAGCATATTTTACACACACACCCCATCCTTAGTGTCCAGAACAGACTCATATTTACTGACAGAATTTAAAGCAGCTTTGAGGTTAATAGTTTCCCACTTCCTCCATAGAAACCAACCCCTATTTTCAGTCCTAAACTGGAGACACTGCCCTCCCCATAGTCTTCACAGCCCCAGCTCTCTACATACAGCATCTGGGGTCCATGCCTTCTACTGGACAACTCCGTGGTCTCATCCCACTGAATGCATCTGAGTGTTTGTCCCTACAGTGGACATGATTCCCGGTACCTATCTCCACTGTCTAGCACAATGTCTGGTGGAAAATATGGGCTCAGTTAATGCTTGCTTAACTAAATGGACTCTGCAGATCCTACCCCATACTCCATCCCCTCTACACAGATTGTAACTAGTGGTGTTCCGATACCACCCATAAGTCTTCACGTATTGTCTTTCTGTCCCTTGTTCTAGCGTAGAGAGGGCACCAAAAGGCAGGTCTGAAACACTCATCGCATCCCAGCAGAGTTACTTGTATGTAGTAGACACTGGATAAATGTTTCTGTGTAGCCAAACTGAATGTCAAGTGTGGTCCCGCCTGTAGTCTGCAGGAGCCGATTTTCCCAGGTACACTGTGAATGCCGTTGGCGGGTTATTTACGGTAAACTCATCGCTAACCTCAGAAGCAGGCTCTGTACAGAAGTGCTCGATCTGCTTCTGGTGTCCCTCCACCTCAGATCCGTCCCTTCAGTGGTTCCACCCCATATGTTTCTGAGCTGTACTTATTTCCCTTGTCGCTTCCCTGCCCTGCTGGCGTCGTCAACAGCCACTCAATCTGGGGAAACGAGCTCAGCCTGCTCTGCTTAGCCACGGGCCCCAGCCGGGAACGAAGAAGGGACAGGTGACAGCCAGATATAAATGTGCATATTAGCACCAGGAAGCCTAAAGACAAACACAAGGCGAGCTCAGACCTTTCCTGCCTGGGATAGGAAGGCCCTCATTCACCCGCTGCCATAGAAATAAGTCACATTTTGTTAAGGAAACACACGTGGGACCTGCTGGATTTAGAGACAGCCTGATCCCAGACTTATGGGGTCCAAGTGGATGAATCAAAGCCCAGACAGACAGCAACTTGTTCTGCTACAGATAATGCCTCTGCCAGTCCATTGTGATATTTATAGAGCAGGCATCGGGAGCAGCTAGCCTGAAAATACTATGGTTCCCATTTGTAATGCCCGAGCAAGAAGCTCTGCATTGATTGGCCTTTGCCTGTCCAGGCAAAACAGGTGCATAAGTAGATAAAGGGATTGTATTATGACTGTTAATGGTTCTCACTAGAAGTGCTTGAAGTATTAGGCAGTTGTGCTGGAGAGATGGCTCAGCGTTAAGAGCACTGGCTGCTCTTGCAGAGGACCTCGGTTTGGTTCCCAGCACCCATGTTGGGTGGCTCACAACCACCTCTAATGCCAGTTCCAGGAGGTCTGATGACCTCTTCTCACTTCCGTGGGCTCTTACATAGTGTACATAAACTCATACAGGCTCATTTACATGCAGATAAAATAGTAAGTAAATAAATAAATCTTTAAATATTCAACAATTCTTCCTTCAAACTTTCCATAGCTCTGTTTATCCACATATTTTTGTTTGTTTGTTTTTGTTTGTTTGTTTATGTGCTCACCTGCTGGTTTTGTTTTGCTGGTGACCCAACCCAAGTCTTCCTGAACACTAGGCTCTCCACCACGGGGCCCCGGCCTCACCTTTCCCTTGCCTTTTAGTGCAGAACTTGCACTCGGGAGCCGTCGCTGGCAGCTCACCCTCACTAACTGCGTCTCTCCTTCCATCCGTGTTGTCACACTGGGAGGTCCAGATCAGTTACGGTTAGAGAATTTAAACATTCAAACTTCCAACATTACCAATTAGGAGATTGTTTCGTGTGTCTAGATGATGTCTCATGGATCCTGGGCTGGCCTCGGACTCACTGCGTAGCCAAGGAGGATGGTCTTGGACTTCTGGTCCTCCGGGCTCCACCTCCTAAACCCTGGGATGAGATGCACTGCTGTCACACCATGGCTTCCTCCGAGCTACAGGAGCACTCTGCAAACAGCCGCCTCCCCTGCCTGTGGAGATGTGGTTTAACTTGTACAGAAATGCCACTCTGTGCCGCCATCCGTTAGCTTCTAAAAAGCACGACTGTAATTGGTTGATTATTGTATAACTACAACGGCCCCCGTTAGAAGGCTCCAAATGAGACCTGACCCTTAATCTAGTGGAGTTCAATTGTTACGGTCAAGGTAACCATAAACAAGTGATGAGCACATTCGATGCTCACAGAGCACAGTGAGCACGGAGAGAGAAATAGCACTTGTTACTCATTGCTTCATAACCAATGGCCCCAAAACACAATCATTTTACCCCATTGACATTTCTGACTTTGCAGTCCCTGTGTCCAGGAATCTGGGTGCTGCTCAGCTATGCCCTGTGTTTGCTGGGCTCTTGCTGAGCTGTGCCCAGTGGGTTGGTCCAGGATCTACTGTCCCACCAGAAGGTCTGACCCAGGAAGGGCCCACATCCAGGCTCACTCAGTGGCTGTTGGCCTCAGCCTTGCACCACCTTTTCAGAAAATGTTGTACGAGTCCCCTGAGTAGCAATAGCCATCTGTCACGGTTTAAAGGCAAGCTGTTTAAATGCTTGTTCCCCGGATGGTGGTGCTGTTTTGGGCTATCTAGAACCGTTAGGAAGTAGAGCCTAGCTACAGGAAGTGGGGTTCAGTCCTTGAAGGTGATACCTACTTCTGGTTTTAGCCAGACCTCTCTGCATCCTGATCTACCAAGATGTAGTGCATTACTGTAAGCTCCTGTTGCCATGGACACGGCACCTAGCCTGTGCTCTCTGACCCATGCACCAGAATAAACCCTTACTCCCTTACATTGCTTCCATCAGATACTTGGTCACAGCAATGAGAAAAGTCACTGACTCATTCTCTATTAATCACTGACACATGCAGACTGTGTACTTAGCACTTATGCCTCTTGTAATCCTCACCCAGCCAAGAAGTAGTACTACTGTCCCATTGACAGAGGAGGAAGGAGAGGTGATAGGACTTCCATGGCTTGGCTGAGATTGCTCAACTGTAACTGGGAAACACAGTGTGGAAGGGCTACAAAGAAGGTTAGGAAGGATGTACGAAAAGGCCATATGGAAACCTGCTACCTCACAGCCCAGTGGAGCCAAGGTAATGATAACTGATTGAATGCAGTCTCCTCCCTAAGTGCCAGCCAGCTCTATTCAGCACTTAGGTCTCTGCCTTCATGAAGGCTACAGTGCACTGAATAATGAACATCCGCCAATGATCAGGAATTAATTAGCCTGGATGGGAGTAGAGACACAGTGTTCAAAGGTAAGAGAAGGCACTGCACCCAGCAAAGAAGTGAGGTCTGCACAAGGAGATCGGGTGGGGACGAGGCAGGAGAAGGATAGGGCTGTGCCGGCCAGGGAATGGCGAAACCTTCCTCCATGTAACATTGATTCCTTGATTTCCCCCCACAGCTACCATTACGCTTGTTATTAGTGATAAATGTTCCGTTAAACACAGGCTTATGTGGAAGCCATCGTCGCCATGTAAAACATCAAGGGCCCTGTGATTGATTAGCTGCCGTATTTAATGACACTGCTTGGCTCTTTTTTCAAGATGAAACGTTTGGTTTTCAAATCAGTGTGATCAGTGAACCCAGCCTGTGTCTGTGGAGACGCACCGGAGGCTTTTTGCTGCAGATAGACCGCCTTCCTCAGTTGCTGGGTTATCTAGCATGGGCAACTGGGGGACTCCCAGGAGAGACCCCAAACACAATGGACATGCGTGACTGCGGAACTCAAGCCAGGCGAGCAGCTTGACTCTCTTAGCTGCGTCTTGCAGATCAGATGACTTCAAAAAAAATCCGAAGCCGGGCGGTGGTGGCGCACGCCTTTAATCCCAGCACTCGGGAGGCAGAGCCAGGCGGATCTCTGTGAGTTCGAGGCCAGCCTGGTCTCCAAAGCGAGTTCCAGGAAAGGCGCAAAGCTACACAGAGAAACCCTGTCTCGAAAAACCAAAAAAAAAAAAAAAAAAAAAAAAAAAATCCGAACAGTCAATTTCATGTTCCCAGGCTGGCACCATGCATTTCTCAGGCAAAATGAAATCCCAGCTCCCCAAAGTAGGAGCCAACCCTGAGAATCAACAGCTTTGGTTTGAAAATGGAAGCTGGGATGGTGAGCCCTCTGAGATACGAATTAGTCAGGAAACAGTGATACATCTTCATTATCAAGAACAGTAGTAAATAGCTCACCTTGTGTGCCGAGTCCTGGCTAGGTGCTGGGACCAAAGGTATGGTCCTTGCCTGGGGGAAGTTGGTCATCTACTTGGGGAAATAGTCAACAAGTATTTAGAATAAAACCACCAGACAGGCTGTGGAGATGACTCAGTCAGCAAACTGCTTTCCCCAAGAGCATGAGGACCTGAGTTTGATGCCCAGCATCCACAGAAAAGCTGGGTTTGATGGTATGTGCCTGTAATCCCAGATTTGGGGAGGGAGACATGGGAGGGTCTCTGGAGCATTCAGGACAGCCAGTCTAGCTGAAGCAGTAAGCTCCAGGTTCAGTGAGAGACACCTGGTCTCAAAAAGTGAGGTAGAGAGTAATTGAGGAAGAACCCCCACGTAGATCAATTTCTGACTTCCACAGGCAAGCATACACCTGCAAGCACATCTGCACACACATGCACACACATATAAACTTGCAGATACACACATCAATCAACAAATGGGAAACTGCTCTCGTGTTGGTGGAAGCAGATTATAAATGGCCTTTGATCCTAAATGATGACTTAGGCCCTGCTCATACTCTGAAACACAGCCAGTCACAGGCCTGGTATCTTTGCTTTTAAAGGGCATAGAGGGTTGCTATAGAGGGTTAGGCAGAAGATTCCAGAGCCACGTCAAGGGTATCAGCCCATTGACAAGAATCAGTCACGTGTTCATCTGATCAGGAGACCCAGAAAGGACAGAGCTTGGTTCAGCTCTCCCAGTCTGAGGAAGCCAAGTGGTGGACTCACAACACTGTCTTCACCACAGGTGCCTTTGGCGGCTAGCAGCCACCACTGATGCTGGTGCTTCTGCTCCTGAAAGAACATCTGCAATACAGATTGTGATATGTTATACAATCAAAGAAAGAAGAGCTGGAGTTTAGGGGCAGCAAACCCTGAGGCCCAGGCTTGTGTCTTTGCAGCCATGATGGTCCCTTTTGCATGGCACAGTTTAGAAGTGCTTTGAAATCAGCTTGACTATAACCATCCGCCCTTCAATCCTTGAACCAAGTAGACAGGAGCATCAAGAGAGGCCTGTGGCATAGGCAGCCTAGCTGGGAGAGGACTATGGGGCATCCACATCCCTCTTTAGTTGTGTAGAGACAGGGCGCTTAGGCAGTGGGGGTCTTGTCCCTACAAAGACAGAGTGCCTCCTTGCAGGTAGTGAGCTGCTTCTTCTGATGCTTGAGAAAGCAGAACCCTACCCTGGGCCTGGAGCTGCTGGAGAATTGCATCTGTTCCCTGCAGTCTGTCACTGTGGCTCTTCAATCCTCCCGGAACCTGACTGTCCAAGCTTGGGTTTGTGAGTTGCTGTGATTCAGTCAGGACAAATGAGTGCTGTGGTTCATGTCTCTGTATCAAGGGTGTTTCCCAAAGAAGACCCCCATGGCTGGATGCTCAACTAATACCATCTGTCTGTGTAATATGTGCAGAGTGACCAGGAGGGATATACACTGGCACATGCAGTCTACATAAGAGCTACCACAAGGAGTTAGGGAGCCAGAGAATGAATTCTGGAAAAGCGCTCAGCCAGAGTGGGAAACAGGTCCAAGAAACAAAGCTTCCCAGAGTGATACAGGGGTATCGAAGCTTCCATGGGGCATCTTGTCTGGTATTTAAATTGGAATGGCATCTCTGGGGTTCACGGACAGCTGCTTTTATTCCTGCTTACCTGCTTTGTTCTCACTATGAAAGCGATTGTGTTCTCATTGTGTACATGCGTGCACATAAGGGTGTATACATGTTTGCATATGTTTAGGTGCATG